>NC_079173.1:23141717-23342984 GCF_947568905.1 Ostrea edulis | reverse complement strand
CCTCCTCGTCCCTCCCCTATCCTGACTCCTTCCCCCTTACCCTCTCTACCCCTTAAGTACTAGTACTCAGGGCTTGAAGCTAACTTTTAATGTCACCAGTCCAGCTGGACTGACGGGGTATAATTTCAACCAGTCCGCAGAAAAATTTACCAGTTCATCAGAGTTTTCCACAAATAATTAAACATATTTTGTTAATGTTATTAAAATGTAATTTAACTTAATATGCCTCGGACAATATTGTAACACTTATGTGGGATAATTTACGAATCAGATTCATCTAGCTAGATGATATCTACAGATCGAAGCATGCCAAATGTGTGTATAAGATTTCATAAGTGTGTTTTCCAAAATGATGCTTAAAACCAGTCCTATTGGACTGACTAAAACAAATGTCAATCAGTCCACCAGACTTATAACCAGTCACAGACTGACGGGTATATGTTATATGTTAATTTCAGGCCCAGATACTCCGCGATTATTACATTTAAATACCGGTATGTCTTCTGTGTCACTGGGTTGTCAGCAAGAATTCCATATTGCTAAAACTCTATAAATGAATATGCGTCCACGGAACAGTTCGGAATTCTTTTTCAAGTACTACAGTATCTGAGGCAGACAGCCTAGAACTTTGAATTTGTAGCAGTCAGACAGGTTCAAACGCTGGTTTCTTGATATTCATTTGGTAGAGCACCTGACTAGATTCGGGTTTGGGTTCGAATCCTGACCTGGTCCATTAACATTTTTCCCCTTCAGTTTCATTTGTACCGTTGACCACCGATAGACTTTCAGGTGAAAGGGGTGGTCAGCCGGGTTCGATCGCAGGTGGCCAGATAACTGAGTTGGTAGAGCTCCAGACTGAAGATTCAAGGGAGCCAGGTTTGAATCCTGGTCTGGTCCGTTGCATTTTCTACCTTCCTGTTACATTTGGTGCCATTGACCACCCTTGGACTTGCAGGTGAAAGTCCTGCCAGGGGCAAAAGAATCTGGGTTGTCTTCAAGGGCAAAAGACAATTTAAGGAGGGAGGAATGTAGTAGTTAGGACTATATGGACCGTGGATATCAGCCTTGACAGCTCAGTGGTTAAAGCACCTGACTAGTAATGCAGGGGTCCCAGGGTCCAGTGTTTGATTCCTGGTCCAGCGCAAAATTTTCTTTTTTCCTAATATTATGTTACAATTGGCACCATATGTTGACCACCCCCAGGATTTGCAGGTGAATGTTCTGCCTGGAGTAAAAAGAATCTAGGTTGTGTGTCTTCGAGAGTGAAGACAATTTAAGGAGGGAGGAATGTAGCAATCAGCCGGGTTTGATCGCTGGTGGCCAGCTAGCTCAGTTGGTAGAGCACCTGACTAGAGATTCAGGGGGCCTGGGTCTGAATCCTGGTTTGGTTCGTTGCATTTTCTCCCTTCCTGTTACAGTTTATCATGACTAACAAAATATGTATTTCACTAATTCGTTCCACCTGAACAAAGCAGTTGCTCTTTTATTTGTAGATATGTTGTGCTATCTTCCAAACACTGTGATGGATATAGCATGTACCCAACTAATGTGACCTATCAATGGAATTCAAGAGATGTCGGTCCAAAGCAAGACCTAGTGGGTGAGAAGATGTTAATATTGTTAGGGTTTGCTTGGTTTCTGGAGCCCTTTGGCCCCTATCCATATGTCTGTCCATCCGTCTGTGTGTTTGTCAAGAATTTTGTTTTGATAATTAACAAAACATATTTTCACCATGATAACAGTCAGAAAGACCCCTATAAATTGTAGGGTCGTACTGCTATCTCTGTCTGTCTGTCTGTATATTGGGACATGATAACTCAGTTTTCATCATAACAATTTCATATTTTAAACAGATGGAAGTTGATCATCCTATGTATTAGGGTCCCACATTTAAAATACAGAAGCCCTAAAAGAATCATAAAATTGTTAATCGTCATTTTTATTGTGACATACGCACACACACACATGCACACACATCAAAGCAAACCTTCAATCCAAGTTTAATACGTTTGCGTTATACATTAATGCAGTACATGTATCTTGAAATTTTTTAAACATACAACTTTCACAATTTCCTGAAAGGTAGAGAGTATATGCGCCAATAGATTATATATCAGTTTTGTTCATCAGCACTTTCACTGTGACTCGATATCTTGAAAAATTTTCAATAAAAATCTTTCATATTTTATACAAATGTAGTTGACCATGAAAGGAAGGCACTTGTAGATCACTACTGTTATTTAATGTTCTGATGATTGAGAAATAGATTTTAGTGAATTTAAAAGTTCCCAATATTTCTAATCAACTTAATCATTACACATGTAACTGCAGGTCCTTTAAAGGAGGCACTCAAGGGGACAGATGTAAAATTTGGGATCTACCATGCCATGATAGAATGGTTTAACCCAATATGGCTCACGGATCAAAAGAATAATTTCACCACTCAGAGATATGTCAAGGTGAGTTACAACAAGAAAGCCCCCCTCCCCATACATACCTTTCAAGAATCTTCATGAATGTGACACTTGACATTTATGCTGTACTGTACTGTGATTTCATCAATTTCATAGGGATTAAAGTTTGTAGATTTGTAAAAGTTTCATTTATTAAGCACAGTTGAACTTCAGTATCTCGAATACCGATATCTCGAATACCATGGATATGTCGAAGTGATTCAAAAGTCTACACCACTGATTCTTTAAGTATTTTACCCTCGATATCTCAAATCTTCGGATATCTCGAATTTTGTTCTTGTCCCCATCGAGTTCGAGATAACGAGGTTTGACTGTATTTTCCTAATTGTTCTTTGTTGATCACTTGATTTCATGATTTGGCACAACCACAGTAATCAATAAAAAAGGATTAAATCAATGTTGTATATTTCGTAGGATTATATACATCCCCAGCTTTATGAGATTATCAACACTTACCAGCCAGATGTCCTGTGGAATGACGCCTGCTGGTTAGCTCCCAGTTGGTATTGGAACTCTACAATATTCTTAGCTTGGTTGTACAACAAGAGGTAAGTGATAGAAATAAAGATTTACATGTATACATCTGTGTAGATCACCAGAGCTATGTAATGTCTAATGTAGATTCTTAATATCGTGAAATGATTCGTATGTATGTCAAATTACGAGAACATAAATTTGTGAATGCCCCGTTGATCAAGAGTCTTTTCACGTATTTTAGCAACATAAAAATAAAAGGGGGTGATTTTAATTTGCGAGGTATGCTTCTTGCGAAATTATGCGATCAGAAATTCCTTGTGTATATTTAGGAATTTACAGTAAGCTCAAGCGAGTTATTCTGATTTCCTGTGACTGTTTCCACTAAATATTTTACTAATAAGATTAAAATCTTAAAGTCTCTGCCTTACACGTATTTTCAACTGAGTGCAACTGTGCCTCGAGTAAGAATGCCAGTTTTATCACTTGTCTGACTTGCCTATATATGTTTTAAAATTTTCATCTTAATCGTAAGATTTTTTTTGTGAAGAGGGCCTTTTTTGTCCAGCATCTGTCAGTCCATCTGAAACTTTTCTTTTTTTTTGACTTCTTTTCTACAACCACTGTGCCAATTTCAACCAAACTTGCTATAAAGCATTCCTTGGTAAAGGGGACCAATAAATGTTTAGATAAAGGGTCTCTCGTTTTTCAAAGGAGAAGTAATAAAGAAATAGTGAAAATATGGTGGCATCTTTTAAAAAATTTTCTTCTTAAGAACTACCAGGCCAGAAAAGACATAACTTTTGTATGTGAAAGATTCATGATGAGTGTGAATTCAAAGTTGTTTAAATCATGGGACCCAGGAGTAGGGTGAGGCTACAATAAGGATTCAAAGTTTTACATGGGGCTTAAAATAAGAATTAATTTGTTTGATGTTCTCCGACCAACCCATCAAATTGGCCCCTACCCGATTATTATTTCAGCACTTTGAAATTTCTTCTTTTTTTTCAATCTGTTTCCTGGAAAATCGACATTCAACGTATTAGTTTTAAACTTTAGGCCATCATTTTATTAGTTGGTTTGCGTATTTTTATTATATTCAAAACATCCATTTGGTGGCTCAAAAAAGTGTATACATTATTTTTGTTTCTACTTTCACTTTGATACTGACCATTTGTTACTTCGGGGACTTTTCAAACACTTTCAAATCAAATATACTGCATCACTGCTCCTTACCACATTATCTACCAACAAGATAGGGAAAGAAGCTACGAACTCCCCCGTCGAGACCTCATCATATTTGTGTGCAAACGAACTCCGGTGTAAGTTTGCTGAAAGCTTATGTCATGTTCCTAAAATTAAGAATCATGTGGTTTACCTTTTTACAATGACTAGAGGTACTGTGGGATAGTGCACCAAAATTCAATGAATGAAGAAAAATATGGCGGACCAAGAGTCTGTGTTCACATGGATGATCCATATTTCAACTTTATACAAATGATATAAATTAATTCTGTAAAATTGGGGGATCCGGGTTAGAATAGGTCCTCAGTATTCCTTGCTTGTCATAAGAGGCGACTAAATGGGCGGTCCTTTG
The DNA here is from genome assembly GCF_947568905.1 of Ostrea edulis. NCBI lineage: Eukaryota > Metazoa > Mollusca > Bivalvia > Ostreida > Ostreidae > Ostrea > Ostrea edulis. Next base: position 23,338,439 of record NC_079173.1, on the reverse strand, counting down.
GATGAGACCGCAAAAACTGAGGTCTCGTGTCACAGCAGCTGTGGCACGATAAAGATTACTCCCTGCTCAATAGCCATAAGCACTGAGCATAGGCCTAAGTTTTGCACCCATTCACCGGCAATGGTGACGTCTCCGTATGAGTGAAATATTCCTGAGAGGGACATCGAACGATATACAATCGATCAATTCTGAAAAAGCACGCATGTTATTTTGATATAGTATAATTTAGATGTTATGATGTTATTGACTATTGATGTAACTGATGCACACGAATGGAACACAATCATCACAACAAATCAAACGATTGTGAAGTCAGCATTAAAAATAATTTATTAAAAAAACACAAACACATAGATTCGGATGATGAAGCGCTCTGAAAGTGCAGCTCAGTTATTACGAAACATTGATATATGTAATTACCGTTTGTCTTACTTTGTAGCCTGTCTACAAAGTAAAACAAATTTTTTAATGATAAATCAAAGTATTCGTTGCCAAGTAAAGCAAGGGCTCTTGGGCATAAGATATCTGCACTAAAAAGAGTCTTCGAATAGCTTTAGAATGCTACACACTACCAGTGGTCAGTTAAAATCCGTATAGTGAATATTTAGATGTCGCCTGACAAGGTGACACACATTAATTAGCCTACCCATTATATTACAGGTATAAATCAACACAAACATGTGTTATTAGAACCTTTGATAAATATTTATATCAGGGTCTGACACTAAGGCACGTCCGACCGACCAAGTCTACTAAATGATAATGGTCGGGTAAAATGTCGATTTACTAGTCCGACTGGTCGTGTTAAAAAAATAAACAAGAAACTTTACTTTAAACCGTAAGATATTTCATTCTTAACTGTAAAGAGTTTGCAAGCAATTTTGAACCGTGTGATGGAATAATCTCTATTTTTAGTTTAATAAATAAGTCGCGGTCGGAAGTGATGTTTTACGACATCTACTTGATGTTAATTTCAAACAGTTTATTTGAATTGACTGTAATAAAATGTTTATCAAGTTAATAAATGACGTCGTAAACAGCTATTTATCGGTGTTGACATATGTGCGGGAATGTCTCTATATTTAAATACAACTTCTCGTCCTCAAGGAAAGACGTCCCGGGAGAAAGAAGAAAAGGTTAGGAAGAAACAAAGCAGGGCTTATGAAATATAAATTAAATAAAAAGCCGGTTGAGGTCATTTTATACTAAATAGACTAAAGAATATCCGTGCAGGGTAGAATTTAAAGAAACAGAAACGTGTTTGAAAATCAAATTGAATGGCGAGACTTGAGATATTTTTGAGACAATTAAATACGTTTTGGTTCAAACTTCATGTTTGTCATTTAAATGAAGTATTTAAATATGGAGAAACTATCAGGTTTTTTCTGAAAAGTTGGTCAGAGCTAGTGGATATAAAGTCAGGTCTAGTAAAAATCATTTGAAGTAGCCCGACTGGTCTAGTGCTCAAAAAAAGTAAATGTCAAACCCTGTATATACATTTATGCCTTCTATATGATAAATCTAGAAGTTAAAACATGTTTCCCGCAGCTAGTTATTTTTCATCTCAACAAACAAGTAATTATTGTAGTTGTAAAACTGTCATTTATTAATGACAAGAAGATATCAAGATAAACAATTAGGGAGATCCTACTTTCTTATCAAATTGTACATAGACTTGGTTTAGGATCTCTCAAAGTTACATGTTAAGATATAGTGTGAAAATTATAATCACTATGATGAAAAATAAGGTGGCAACAAACAATAGGCCACAACTATAGCCAAATGACAACGTGTAAAATATATACAGCAGGATGGTTGAAGGGGTGGCGGTGGGTATCTTTTCTTATGATTCGTTTAATACAAGTGAAACGTCTAACGATAATAACAATATACTGATAACGTCATACAGTAATTTATTACGTCAAGAGATAATCTAACGTCACACATGTACTAGTGCATTGTTACGTCACAAAGCCAGCAAAATAATGTACCGGTGTATTGTTACATATAAATGCATAAAACATATTATTTACAATAATATCACTTTATGCCTTCTATATGATAAATCTAGAAGTTAAAACATGTTTCCCGCAGCTAGTTATTTTTCATCTCAACAAACAAGTAATTATTGTAGTTGTAAAACTGTCATTTATTAATGACAAGAAGATATCAAGATAAACAATTAGGGAGATCCTACTTTCTTATCAAATTGTACATAGACTTGGTTTAGGGTCTCCCAAAGTTACATGTTAAGATATAGTGTGAAAATTATAATCACTATGATGAAAAATAAGGTGGCAACAAACAATAGGCCACCAAAATGTATGTAAATCAAGGCTATCCAGATATCCGGATGTTTCACTTATCTGGATGATGGGACTGGGAACCCAAGCATCTGGATAATGAGGCTCCACTGTACTCTGTCTATTTACTTTGATGTTGTTTTTGTTGTTCTTTCAGTCCAGTGAAAGACACTATTGTGGTAAATGACAGATGGGGATATGACTGCTTCTGCAAGCATGGAGGGATATGGACATGTTCTGACCGTTTCCATCCGGGTATTTGATATAGATATTTTGATAGATCTTGCTACCAACCTCTTTAAGAAACCACTCATCTGTTATTGGCTTTTGAATCTGGTAATCCTAGGTACCATTCATGCATTGGTCAGTGGTCTGATTTTTGTGAAGTTACTGTATATGTATTCTTCATAGTCAAACTGCAAGCAACCTTTAATTACAAATAACTGATTTTCTCATTTCTAATTGCAATGTCTTTATTTAGAAATGTTGTGATGTTTTAAATATTTTAATTAGTCACTACAGTTGAACTTCAAAGTATCTTGAACACCGATATTTCGAATACCATGGATATATCGATGTGATTCAGAAGTCCTAACCAATTATTCTTAAAGTATTTTATCTTGATATCTCGAATGCTGACTGAAATATTCCGGAAGTTTTTAGCTCACCTGAGCTGAAAGCTCAAGTGAGCTTTTGTGCTTGCCTGTCCGTCCGCAAACTTTTTACATTTTCAACTTCTTTTCCAGAACCACTGGGCAAATTTTAACCAAATTTGGCAAAAAGCATACTTGAGTGAAGGGCTTTCAGATTTGTACAAATGAAGGGCCATGCCCCCTTCAAAGGGGAGATAATCACAAAAATGTAAAAATAGGGTGGGGTCATTTAAAAATCCTCTGAAGAACCACTGGGCCAGAAAAGCTGAAATTTACATGAAAGCTTCCTGACATAGGGCAGATTCAAGTTTGTTAAAACCATGACCCCCAGGGGTAAGTTGGGGCCATAATAGGGCATCAAAATTTTACATGCAAAGATATACATAAAATCTTTGAAAATCTTCTTCTCAAGAACCAATGGGCCAGGAAAGTACAAATTTACATGAAAGCTTCCCGACATACTGCAGATTCAAGTTTGTAAAAATCATGGTCCCTGGGTGTATGTTGGGGCACAATAGGGATCAAAGTTTTACATGCAAATATATAGGGAAAATCTTTAAATATGGGCCATGGTCACTCAGGTGAGTGATGTGGCCCATGGGTCTCTGGTTTCTCGGTCCCATCGAGTTTGAGATAACAAGCTTTGACTGTATCTAAAAGAATTACATTAAATATTTTAAATATTTAGGTCGTGTTATGCCACATAAATGGGTGAATGCCATGACAATCGACAGATACTCCTGGGGGTACAGGAGAGACGCTGATCTGAGCCAGTATTACTCCATAGAAGAACTCTTAGAGGAAGTGGTTTACACCATCAGGTACAATACACTGTAGTGACATTCAGAGTGGGCGAGATTGAACGTTATAGTGATCTAGTTTGCCAATACAACCTATCATTGGGTCAAATGCTGTCTGACGTGTTTCATACTGATTGTTAAGCTGTTCTTGGCAAACTGATTTTGAGTATGGACACTTTCGTTTGCCTGATCAAGATATAGGGCTCACGGCGGGTGTGACCGGTCGACAGGGGATGCTTACTCCTCGTAGGCACCTGATCACACCTCTGGTGTGTCCAGAGGTCCGTATTTGCCCAACTACCTATTTTGTATTGCTTATGGGATTTATGAGATTGATCACTGTTCATTATCTTCACCTTTCATTTAATCATTATTTCTATTTCAATGGGTTTTCTTTACTTTACCAGCTTTGGAGGGAACATCTTGATTAATGCTGGGCCAACATCATGGGGGACCTTTGACCCAATTTATGAGGAAAGATTCCGTCAGTTGGGGTCATGGTTAAAGGTCAATGGAGAAGCTATTTATAAATCAACGCCTTGGACTCATCAGAGTGACACAGTGACAAAAAGAGCGTGGTAAGTCAACAGAATGACACAATGATAAATAGAGTGTGGTAATAATGACACAGTGATAAATAGAGCGTGGTAATAATGACACAATGATAAATAGAGCGTGGTAATAATGACACAATGATAAATAGAGTGTGGTAATAATGACACAATGATAAATAGAGTGTGGTAATAATGACACAGTGATAAATAGAGCGTGGTAATAATGACACAATGATAAATAGAGCGTGGTAATAATGACACAATGATAAATAGAGCGTGGTAATAATGACACAGTGATAAATAGAGTGTGGTAATAATGACACAATGATAAATAGAGCGTGGTAAGTCAACAGAATGACACAGTGATATATAGAGCGTGGTAAGTCAACAGAATGACACAGTGATAAATAGAGCGTGGTAAGTCAACAGAAGGACACAGTGATAAATAGAGTGTGGTAAGTCAACAGAAGGACACAGTGATAAATAGAGCGTGGTAAGTCAACAGAAGGACACAGTGATAAATAGAGCATGGTAAGTCAACAGAATGACACAGTGATAAATAGAGCGTGGTAATAATGACACAGTGATAAATAGAGCGTGGTAATAATGACACAATGATAAATAGAGCGTGGTAATAATGACACAGTGATAAATAGAGCGTGGTAATAATGACACAATGATAAATAGAGCGTGATAATAATGACACAATGATAAATAGAGCGTGGTAATAATGACACAGTGATAAATAGAGCGTGGTAATAATGACAGAGTGATAAATAGAGCGTGGTAATAATGACACAGTGATAAATAGAGCGTGGTAATAATGACACAGTGATAAATAGAGCGTGGTAATAATGACACAGTGATAAATAGAGCGTGGTAAGTCAACAGAATGACACAGTGATAAATAGAGCGTGGTAAGTCAACAGAATGACACAGTGATAAATAGAGCGTGGCAATAATGACACAGTGATAAATAGAACGTGGTAATAATGACACAGTGATAAATAGAGCGTGGTAATAATGACACAATGATAAATAGAGCATGGTAATAATGACATAGTGATAAATAGAGCGTGGTAATAATGACACAGTGATAAATAGAGCGTGGTAATAATGACACAGTGATAAATAGAGCGTGGTAATAATGACACAGTGATAAATAGAGCGTGGTGATAATGACACAGTGATAAATAGAGCGTGGTAAGTCAACAAAATGACACAATGAAAAATAGAGCGTGGTAAGTCAACAGAATGACACAGTGACAAATGGAGCGTGGTAATAATGACACAGTGATAAATAGAGCGTGGTAATAATGACACAGTGATAAATAGAGCGTGGTAAGTCAACAAAATGACACAATGAAAAATAGAGCGTGGTAAGTCAACAGAATGACACAGTGACAAATAGAGCGTGGTAATAATGACACAGTGATAAATAGAGCGTGGTAATAATGACACAGTGATAAATAGAGCGTGGTAATAATGACACAGTGATAAATAGAGCGTGGTAAGTCAACAGAATGACACAACATGATAAGACAGTGTGTTGCGTACCATTTTCAATTACTTTTGACCAGTCAAATAATACATGTAGAATTTTGGGGAGCTTTTTTTGTCCAGACTAATTTTGAAGTCTTTTGACATAGGCCTTGGATATTTGGTATATGGGTATATATAGATTTATACTGAACCATCATAAAAATGATTTTATAATTAGATTAATTCATTTAAGTGTGACATTCTATTGTCTTTGATGGAAGTCGTGATTTTATCATGAACATGTGATATTTTAATAAACCATTTCAGAATATGAAAGAAGTGAAGAAGTGAAAGTTTAGTCCAATGTACTCACAAGTAATAAATTAAATATGAAAATGTTAAATATCTGTGTGATATTTAAAGGTACACAGCGTCCAAGTCAGAAAAGAAGGTTGTTTACTGCATTCTGTTGGATTGGCCGTATGAGAACGAGGTGATCCTGGGAGCGTTGAAGGACATGCCCGTTTCCGAGATCACACTGCTTGGGTCAGATGCAGTGGTGTATTTTACTGAAGAGTCACGTGGTGTTAGAGTTCTATTTCCCGCCCTTAGTGTCCGTAAGATGCCATGTGAGTGGGCATGGACTTTGAAGGTTATACTAAAATAATAAATTTTTAGACGTGATACACACTTTTACTGTACTTAATTATCCATATGCTGTCCTCATATTAAAGAGATTTTTTGTGTATTATTATATATGTTTTTATACAGTATATATGGTTAGTGTTCAACAAATGTATTTAGTTCCTCCAACATACTGCTTTTATTGTTCTTTGTATTCACTATGTATATCCAGTTTCTATAAATAAATTATTTTTTTTGTGATGAAATTCTGATCCTGGTGGATGTTTGGCATATATTTTACTAAATGTTTTATCCTGCAATATTTTTGGCTTTTATATATTGGTGAAATTTGTTATCTCACCAATTAATTGACTTTTAGTTTGGTGTAATTTTGATCCGCCAGTTTTTGAGTTTTGGTGACGTTTTGATCCTACTGAACGGTTTTTATATTAGAGGAATTTTTATCTGACCATGTGTTTTGCCTTTATACGGGATTTATAAATTGATAAAATATTAAACCACTTTGGAATATTTCTTCTTGCCTATATAGGTTCACTGTCTTGAAATATACATGATATTTAAAAGGAGGTAAGAAAACGTGATCGAGCCCTCATCATGCTTTCGACCCAAGCTGAAATATCACTTAATTTGTTAATCCTACAATGTGGTTTTATGGTATATCCCGAAAATTTGCCATTTTACATTAGAAAATAAGCATAGAAGTGTCACATTGGCAGAGGTGTCTTATTATGTCACGACATAAACTTTGAAAAACACATCAAGCTCGTCATAGTAATATAAACTCGCAGAATATAGCTGGTCAGTAAAAGGATCTTTGCAGGGTAAATATACATATGATGCATATGTACATTTACAAGAAAGGTCTGTATTACTAAATTGTGTGGATCTGTAATAATAATGTTAGCTTGTTTAGTCATATCTCTTATACTGAGGACATGAGATCTTGTACTGTACTCTTGAGATTTGTGATTTACGCCAACGATGTCCATTTCATCTTTTATTATAATGCATGTTTGATATTTAATTCTTTTTAATCATAAACGATTTAACTAAAAGTACCTGTTTTTTATACGGCCGTCGAAGACGGAACGTATTATGGTATGGCGTCATCCGTCTGTCTGTCTGGACCTTGTGGGCAAGATACAGACTGCACCATAAGCCCTAGGACTTTACAACTTGGTACATTTGATCACCATGATGAGAGGAAGATGCCTATTGTTTTTCAAGGTCAGAGGTCAAAGGTCAAGGTCATAGTATCACTTTTTAGGAAAACCTTGTGGGCAGGATACAAACCGAACCGTAAGCTCCAGTATATTATAACTTGGTATATTTGATCACCATGATGAGAGGAAGATGCCTATTGTTTTTCAAGGTCAGAAGTCAAAGGTCAAGGTCGTAGTATCACTTTTTAGGAAAACCTTGTGGGCAGGATACAAACCGAACCGTAAGCTCCAGGATATTATAACTTGGTATATTTGATCATCATGATGAGAGGAAGGTGCCTATTGTTTTTCAAGGTCAGAGGTCAAGGTCGTAGTATCACTTATTAGGAAACCTTGTGGGCAGGATACAAACCGAACTGTAAGCTCCTGGATATTATATCTTGGTATATATGATGAGAGGAAGATGCCGATTGTTTTTCAAGGTCAAAGGTCAAGGTCTTAGTATCACTTTTTAGGAAAGCCTTGTGGGCAGGTATACTGTACCTGTACTTATACTTTAGCACTAACTGTTTCAAGCAAAGGTGTGTGGTATATTAGCATATTTATGAAGTAGCGCATTCTAAGGCTATCCCTCTTTATATCTTGATATCCATTTCTACAAGCATAATAATGAATTAGCTCACAGAGGACAGTGCTAACTTCACTAAAATATGAATCCCACTAAAATATGTTTTCCTTGAGCAAAATCTACGGGCGTATTATGCCACGTTGGCGTTGCTCTTGTTTTCTAGTTTTAATATCAATTTTGTATGTATCTGTAAAATTATATAGGAAAAGGTTTTTCTTAGAAAATGATTAGAAAACTAGGACATATATGAAATAAGCCTATCTCAAACATGTTGATTCTCAATAATACTCATGTTTTTATGGTCTCGTTTTGGGTAGTTCTTATTTGTATGTAAATTAACTGTGATATTTTCACGTTTTAAAATAATTATATGTTCTTGATATGTATATATGTTAAACACAGGACCACAATGTAAACTAGTTTGTATAATTTTCGCAATCCTGTGTAAATAAAAGAAATTATCATTGTTATTTTTTTTCCAATTTTGAGAGAAAATACTGATTTAGATAGAAATTTTTAGGGATGTCAACGAGTACTCAACTATCGCTTGGTCATACCGATCATTGACTACATTTTTCATAATCGAGTACTCGTAAAAATAGCTTTTTAGTAATTTTCATAAATTCTTCAGTGTTTTTGTGAGTAAAAATGATAAAAATTTGATGGTCCAGGAATGAAAACCGCTTTCTTGGCATGCCACAGTGCCTTCAGAGAGAAATTTTTCATTGTCTGGAGAATTGGTGACAAAACTTGGAAAAAGGCTCTTGTCCAATATTGTCGACCAAATAATTTTTTTTTTTTGGATCAAGAATAATTCAATCGTACATTGGAAAGTCCTTGTAAATCTGTTTATGCCTAATTAAGTGCAATTTGATTGCTGCTTGTACAACATTTCATTATCAAAATAAAAATTACCATTTATTTACTTCTCTGTCATGAGTCAGTGATTCAGCTGTAACTAGGCCCTAGGTAATACATTAATTATGGGTCTAGGGTATAATGGGTCCTCATATATAACGCAAAATTTTCTCAGAAAAAAGCATGTTTATTTCGCATAGATAAAATAATCAAAAGAAACAAAACTTATTAAACATGGATAATGAATTAAAATGTATTTCTGTCATATATTGCATGCTGCTGTACTTTTCATGCTAGCGTACTTGAATTAAACAATAAAATGCTTTCTTTGTTGTTTCATCGGGTGATGAAGGTAGACAACATAACAGAAAAAATGCGGGTTATGCAAATTTTTTCTGCAATGATTGCTACCTTTATCACCCAATGAAACAACAGAGAAAGACATTTTATTGTGTATATTTACATTTTAATACATTTTTTAAAATATAAACTAGAATTAAGTTCTAAAATATATGGTTGATCCATTTTTACGTTAAACGAAACAGCCAATACACCCTTTGGCCTTGTTGACGTTCCATATTTGGTCATGATTATGCATACAGGTGGTACTAGAAAACCAGATCGAGCTAGTTTTCAACAAACGAGTATTCATTGTGTGTTGAAAGCAATGCCAATTTCAAAAGAAATATATGAGAAAAGATTCAGTGAATGTAAATATTATGAATGAACCCAAGCCTGTCGTAATATTCCTTAAATCAGTTGCATTTCACACATATAGAAATCTTCTGGCGTGATTGACTTTCTCAGGGTGGAGGAGATGGTAGTGGTAGTTAGTTCTTTTCGGAGGTTTTCTGTCAGACACAGTCCTTTCTCCACCCTGCAAGATGACTGTACGTATCGCGATCGTCAGGGGATTCACATTCTGTGACGTCAGAAACGTTCTGTACGGGAACTTCCGAAATTTCTATATGGTGAACGTGATGACACGCACTGCAGATGTCTGCGAGTCCCCCCACAGCCTCCTCGTCAAGCCTTGGTGGATTCTGAAATGTTGTAGGAAAAAGGTGAAGATAAAAAACAGTTACCAATCTCATAGATCCTATAAGAAATACAAAATAGAGAGTTAAACAAACACGGACCCCTGGACATACCAGAGGTGGGATCAGGCGCCTAGGAGTAAGCATCCCTTATTTTGAACACACACAAATAGACTTTCTAGATCCCAAAAGGTATACCAATACATGAAGTTTAGTTTGATTTTATTCAATACGTTTATGACAATAATTACCAGGTACAAATACCAGTAAGAGATTGGAAAATGTCATGGTTTATGTACATCCACTCGAAATGTTCTGTTGCAATTGAGAGATTGATGGAAAATGACGCACATCAATTTATATGTATATGTTGCTTACTATCAGACATGATAGTCAATGTAGAATATGAAAGAACAGTGATCAATCTCATAACTTTTATAAGCAATACAAAAAAGAGGTTTTATGATGAAGATAGGAATGAAAGTAAGACAGAATTTTCTTACATTTTCTGCTGATTCGTTAATGATCTCGCTATGGACGTCGTAAGCATTGAGGTTGAGTTCCAGCTCCTGTGTTTGTATATCTAACCTGTTATAATAATGAGCAGGTATTATAACAATATCTAACCTGTTACAACAACGAGCAGGTATTATAACAATATCTAACCTGTTACAACAGCGAGCAGGTATTATAACAGTATCTAATGTGTTACAACAGCGAGCAGGTATTATAACAATATCTAACCTGTTACAACAGCGAGCAGGTATTATAACAGTATCTAATGTGTTACAACAGCGAGCAGGTATTATAACAATATCTAACCTGTTACAACAGCGAGCAGGTATTATAACAATATCTAATCTGTTACAACAGCGAGCAGGTATTATAACAATATCTAATCTGTTACAACAGCGAGCAGGTATTATAACAATATCTAATGTGTTACAACAGTGAGCAGGTATTATAACAATATTTAACCTGTTACAACAACGAGCAGATATTATAACAATATCGAATCTGTTACAACAACGAGCAGGCATTATAACAATATCTAATATGTTACAACAGCGAGCAGGTATTATAACAATATCTAATCTGTTACAACAATGAGCAGGCATTATAACAATATATAATCTGTTACAACAGCGAGCAGATATTATAAAAATATATAACCCGTTACAATAGCAAGCAGTTATTATAAAAATATCTAATCTGTTACAACAATGAAGAGGTATTATAACAATATCTAAATTAAATGTGTTACAATAGCGAGCAGGTATTATAACAATATCTAAATTAAATGTGTTACAACAGCGAGCAGGTATTAAAACAATATCTAGTCTGTTACAACAGCGACCAGGTATTATAACTGTATCTAACCTGTTACAACAGCGAGCAGGTATGATAACAATATATAACCTGTTAGAACAGCAAACAGGTATTATAACAATGTCTATTCTGTTACAACAACGAACAGGTATTATCACAGTATCTAATATGTTACAACAGCGAGCAGGTATTATAACAATATCTAATCTGTTACTAACAGAAACTATGACATACCATATAACTAATCACCTCATCAACTCCCATTCTCCTCCAGTAAAGCTAACATATTTGATTACATTATTCGATAACAACATTCAACATATGAAAGGTGAAGATAACGAACAGTGATCAATCTCATAACTCCTATAAGCAAACACGGACCCCTGGACACACCAGAGGTGGGATCAGGTGCCTAGGAGGAGTAAGCATCCCCTGTCGACCGGCCACACCCACCGTGAACCCTATATCCTGATCAGGTATACAGAGTTATCTGTAGTCAAAATCAGTGTGACAAGAACGGCCTAACAATCGGTATGAAGCACGCCAGACAGCATTTGACCCAATGATAAGTTGTATTGACGAGCTAGATCGTTATAATGACCATAGAATTTGCGAAATGCTGACTTCAGTCGAGATTGTTAAAAACCCTGTACCACCAACTTGTTTGTCAGTAGCTTGCCTCGATTTAAAAACTGACCATACGCAGAACAAGCTCTTGCGTATCGAATTAGTTGAGAGATATAAACACCATATGCAGGTGATAATGGAATGTTGCTACATACGGTAAATATGGGAAGTTGACGATGGAGAAGCTGAAATCATCCCGTTTATCATACAGTTGTTAGTTTGCCGTGAATGTCTGCTTTCAATAAAATATCTAAGTATGAAGCAGAAGTGGACGACTCTGTGTTGTCTTGTATTTCGAGCTCACGGGAACATGTATATCGAATCGACATATGAATGAAAGTTATTATTGTTAATAGACAAAACGTAGTCGATATATCTAAATGTCGATCTGAAGGCCATAGCAAGATATTTTTTCTTCTCACGTAGAAGATTTTGAATGAATTCTGCTTCATATGAATAAAGAAAAAGGTCAGCTAACAATGGAGCACAATTCGTGCCCATGGGAACCCCAACAGACTGTTGGAAGACCTGATCACCTAAGGCCACTAAGATATTGTCAATGAGGAACTCTAGCATATTTTTTATTTCAACTTCAGAGTACTTGTGCGTGAAATCAGAGTGGTGTTTAATTTTTTGGATGACTGATCACTAGATATGAATATTTCCTTTTTCCATTTTTGTTGAAGGAGCAACTGTCTATGATGTCAAAAAGTGTAGTCTTTAATTTATCGTGAGGAATAGCCGTGCATAGTGTTGAAAAGTCATGGAGTGGTCCGGTGCATTACAATGCTTGTAGAGAAGTTGGTTACCACCATTATTTATTTGAAATCTGTGCCCTGATATTCTTTTATTAAGTGAACCCTTAGTTTCTCCCACATAGATAAAGTCACAGAGATTACACCCAATAGCGTAGACTACGTTAGAAGATTTACAAGTCAAATTATCAAAAGTTTTGGTACAGAAACTACGTCCAGTGAGATTACTACTAAATGAATTTCTTGTGATCAGTATATCACAAGTTTTACAATTTTTTGCAGAACATTTTGGGATTGAGCACATGGGATCTGAAAAGGAATCATCAAAAATATCTCTTAAAGGAACACAAGTTTTTAATTTGAGTAAAAGAATTTTGGTTTCAGTACCAAAGCTAACAATTTGACGATTGTACATAAGACAAATCTTTGATATATCGAAGGATAATCCGAGGGACACCAACCGATCTGTAGGAGCCTACGTCCCTTATAGACTCCACAAAGTGACACCTTTTTATACTGGGCAACGTGTTAGCCAGTATTGTTTGGTCATTGTGTATATTCATGAAGGAACATATATCGAACGACAAGTATCCTTGCGTTATGTAAAAAAAAAAATACCATCACACAAACAATCCAACATTAAGTACCCCTTTTCCTAGACAAAGATTCACCGAGGGATTGGAAGCATGTCCACAAGCATTTCTATGACGTCATTGACGGTTCATTACGTTTTAAAAGAACTTCCCCATTCTTTATTCACTACTACTGCTAATTGTAATTTTTTGGTAAATAATCAAGAAATAGATATACTATTAATACGCCTATAGAAATCATTATTAGAGATGAAGCAATAATCACTAAATCTAAGTTCATCAGTTTACATATATGTCAATTCGATATATTCCTTTGAACTCGAGATAAAAGACACCACAAGGTTCTCCATTTCTGCTTTGTACTTGGATATTTTATTGAAAATGAATATTAATGATATACTAACAACTAAAATTTATGACAAACGATGGTTTTCAGTTTCTCCATGTGTAATTCCCATATTTATGTAGCAATATCTCATTATCACCTACATATGGTGTTTATATCTCTCAACTGATTCAATATGCAAGAGCTTATTCTACGTATGATCATTGTTTTAAATCAAGACAGGCTACTGACAAACAAATTAATGTTACAAGGATTTGAGCAGTCTCGTTTAAAGTCAGCATTTTGCAAATTATATGATCGTTATAATAATTCAATTTGCCAATACAACCTATCATTGAGTCAAATGCTGTCTGGCGTGTTTCATACCGATCGTCAGGCCTTTCTTGGCACACATATTTTGACTACGTATTACTCCATTTACCTGATCAAGACATACGACTCACGGTGAGTGTGACTGGTTGACAGTGCCACAATTAATGTATATATTTCCCGATTATAGCTCCATAGATGTTAGGATCTTTATCATGTTAAATAATTAAATATCTCAATGTGTTTCCATAGTATGCGAATCGTTCACCAGGTATGCTTGTACACTTAAATCTCGTGCAGTTAGTTTGGGTGTAGCAATTGGCGGATGCGGACGTGTTTATCTGCATTGATACTCATGTATTTTATCTAGTAATAGTCATCAAGTTTTGATACCTTGTGACCAGAGTCCACTACTTCTGAGGTAAGTTTACTCATTACTTCAATATTTTTATTCCACATTTATTCCTAAAATGGCCAACGTACAAAGTTCTTTACAATTTATATTAGAATTTACTGTGATAGTTCTTATGAGTATACAATACATTCATATGATATTTTATTTCAAATGTATCTGTATTTACCTAAACGTATATGTACGGTGTACTGTTCATGCCAGAGTATTGAGAAACGCCCAGAGTATGCAGTAAAATGCAGGGTGTAAAGTGTATATGCAGTAAAATGCAGCATGTAAAGTGTATATGCAGTAAAATGCCGTGTGTAATGTGTATATGCAGTAAAATGCTATGAAGTATAGTATAGTATAGTATAGTGAAGTATGCAGTAAAATGCAATGTGTAAAATGTACCTGCAGGAAAATGTAGTCTGTGTAAAGTGAAGTAAAGTAAGTGTTGTATGTGTACTGTAACAGTATATCTGTATCTAAACTGTTTTTACAAATTTTATCGTTACAGATCCATTCTTCATTTGACTCTAATTTGAAAAACGGTAAAGGATGAACATTTGTGTATAACTTGAGTGTATTAAAACAGTATAAACCTTAAAACTCGTCTTCATAGTTTAATGCCTGGCGTCCATCCTGCGACAGACAGGGGGCGATTTTTTCCTCCAGGGCATCTGATCCCACTTTTGGTATGTCCAGGGAACAGTGTTTACCCAACTATTTATTTTTGGAGTTATGAGATCGATCACTGTTCGTTAGTTTTACCTTTCATATACATGGTGAAAATAAATTCACTAAACTTTATTCACCAAAAGTCCAAATCTGCCAAATTTGTGTTCCGTAAAACAGACTTTACGGTACATGTATGTATGGCATGGTAATGCGATCCAATTTATGGAATTCCAGTGTTATCTGATAATTTGAAAACATATATCAACATAAATTAACGAATGTTTGATGACGTCAACAAGTTATCCATAAAATGATAATTTCAAAGGAAAGATTGATAAATGAATAAATCGTTAGATAAATAGATAGACAAATGAATGGATCGATATGTAGATGATCAATGAGAATGGTTCTGTAAATGTTAAGTATTGCTTGATGACGTCACAGATGACGTCATAAAATTGCCTGTGAAAGTGATTTACCCCCGCAAACAAAAACCAAAAAAACCAAAACCAAAAAAAAAAAAAAAAAAAAAAAAACCCAACAAAAACCCAAACATTTGCAGCAAATAAAAGTCACGTAATTCACGCATAACTTGAAATTGGCTACATCTAGATATTCACATAATTTTACTAATTGAAGAAATTCAAAAATATGCGTGTTATTCAATTTCTCAGCGCACCGTTGTGTATCATCAGTGTGATCAACGTAAACAAGACCAAACATATTAGACAGTCACTAAACATGCGAGAGGATAGTTGTTCAGTAATTCTTTACCCAGATGCATATTCAGAAACACAGTTTGAATACAATATACAGGTATGTTTATCTTTCTGTGTCTATCTTCTGTTAAATCTCAGTACCTCTCATGTCGACGTTTTCTTCTCCAGAGACATCTAAATACAAACACTGTACCAAGTACTCCGACAACAAAAGAACCGAATCCAACAAACAACAGTCTTCTGGTAAATCCTGATATGAAAATTTATAAAATGATAAAATTACATCAATTGAATACTCTCTCTCTCTCTCTCTCTCTCTCTCTCTCTCTCTCTCTCTCTCTCTCTCTCTCTCAAACAAGATAACACATTAGTACATTCGGTTCTGGGCGTGACAATTTCAACAATCTTCTTCATCACTATGTGATAACTATATGCCTCTGTAATTGAAGATTTGGGCCCGCAAAAAAACTTTAACCTCGGTCATAACATTTGAATAGTTGGTGATGGGACTTTCATATTCCACATGTGTATTTCTTGTGACAAAACAATATTTTGGGTACAAAAGCTGTTGACCTTGATCTTGGAGTTTGACGTACTTCACCTTGGCCATTAACGAATTTTCTGTCAGACAAGGATATGAGTTTTCATAAACACATCTAATTTTGGCATTGCTTCGTCGTCAACAGGTGACCTCTCTCTCTCTCTCTCTCTCTCTCTCTCTCTCTCTCTGATTAATTGTACATGTATCTTGTTTAACGTCTTTCTCGAGAATTTTTCACTCATATGGAGACGTCACCAACACCGGTGAAGGGCTTCAAATTTAGGCCTTTGCTCGGCGCTTGCGGTCATTGAACAGTGAGGATTCGTTAGCATACCACACCTACTGTGACACAGGACATTCATTTTTCAGCTCATCTCCGAGGACTCATGACATTCACCCCTGATACCGAGCGTTTGGCGATGGAATTGACACTACCTGTTTTAACGACTTAGGTCTGTCGTGGCCGGGATTCGAACCCCGGCCTTCCACATGACCAGCGAACACTCTAACCTCTAGACCAGCTACCACATATGATACATACATGTATAAAGGAATCAAAGAATAAAAATCAAAAGAGGATGATAAGCCCACACTAGCTTCACCTGCAATACTTTTATCTCTGTCTGCGTCAGGTGTTGATTCTCCCTGTACACACACCACACTGTTACTACTGCATTGAGTTGATTCTACACAAGACTGTCCAGAGGAGACATTTCCTGGTAATTACAGAGTTCAACACTAAAGCATTTTGTAAAATTTGAAAAATTGTACATACGTATGTTAAACACATTCTTGGATAGATCTACCAAAATGACCAATTTCGATCACACCATCTTTTTTCTTCTCGGACTAAAGGAAAAATGCTAGCGAAGACATTTTTGATTACTCTCGTTCAGTTCAAATTCTGTATTCTTCATGTCTTACATCATCTCAGATGAACAATATCTACCCTATTTACATTCAACAAATATTGATGATATGAAGAGTACATGTGAGCATTATATCTGTATAGGTCCATGTTAGCCCTTCTCTTTTGTATTCTGCATAGGAGGAGATAACGAATACTGATTGGTCTCATAACTCCTATAAGGAATACAGAGTTTGGAGTTGGACAAACAAGGACCCCTGGACATACCAGAAGTGTTATCCGGTGCCTAGAAGTAGTAAGTATCCCCTGTCAACCAGTCACACCCGCCTTGAACCCTATATCTTGATCAGGTAAACGGAACAATCCTTTGTCAAAATTAATGTGTAAAGAACGGCGTAAAAATTTGTATGAAACACGTCAAACAGCTTTAGAACCAATGACAGGATGTGTTGGCAAACTAAATCGTTCTGAGGACCATACAATTTGCGAAATTCTGACTTTCAACGAGACTGTTGAAACCCCTATGACATCAACTTGTCTGCCTCGATTCAAAAACTGATAATACGCAGAACAAGCTCTTGTGTATCGAATCAGTTGAGAGGCATCAGTATCATATACAGGCAATGATGGAATATTAATACATGAATATGGGAAGTTGATGGTGGGGAAACTGAATTCATTCCGTTTGTCATAAAGTTAAGATGTTAGGTTGCCGTTAACATCTATCTTCAATAGAATATCAAAGTACGAAACAGATGTGGAAGACTCTTTGATGTCCATTATATCGCGTTCACTGGGATATATCGGTTTGAATAATTGGCATTATGAAAGTGTAGACTAAAGAGTAGAAAGAATGTCCGTGCTTGAATACGTTAGGGTACACATAGGTCCTACTCGTGGGGGGAAATCTGTATTACAATTGTCCATCCATCAATTTAGCAAAGTTCAGCTAACTCTATAGCATCAAATGTTAATTTCGTGGTGGTGGTGGTGGTGGTGGTAGAGGTTGGGTGATGATGGCAGCGATTATGGTGGTTGAGTGATCGTGGTCGTGATGATGATTGTGATGGTGGGGGTAATGGTGGTTAGTGATGATTGTGGTAGTTGGGTGATATTGGTGATGGTGGTGTGGAGTGATGGTGATTGTGTAGTGGTAGTGATGATGTTGATGGTGGTGGTGGAGTGATGTTGATTGTGTAGTGGTAGTGATGATGTTGATGGTGGTGGTGGAGTGATGTTGATTGTGTAGTGGTAGTGATGATGTTGATGGTGGTGGTGGAGTGATGGTGATTGTGTAGTGGTAGTGATGATGTTGATGGTGGTGGTGGAGTGATGTTGATTGTGTAGTGGTAGTGATAATGGTGATGGTGGAGTGATGGTGATTGTGTAGTGGTGGTGGTGGTGGTGGAGTGATGGTGATTGTGTAGTGGTAGTGATGATGTTGATGGTGGTGGTGGAGTGATGTTGATTGTGTAGTGGTGGTGATGATGGTGATGGTGGTGGTGGAGTGATGTTGATTGTGTAGTGGTGGTGATGATGGTGATGGCGGTTGTGTTGGGGTTAGTAGGGGTAATGATTGTAGTGGTAATTGTGATTGATGTGATGTTACTGTTGTGATGGTGTGGTGGGGATGAGTGCTGAGGTAATTGTGTGGTGGTAGTGCGGTAAATCGTAATAGCACTTCAGTCTTTTAGACCTTTTCAATTTTTCAAAGACTTTTCTATTAAACCTAAGCCTTGACGATAAGGATGAAACGCTATCAAATTTCGTGTTATTCTATATACAAATATAGATATGAAAAGGCACACAAAATTATCCATTCAGAAGTAAGATTGAGAAGTATTTAAGGGAACGTTTTCTATAAATGAGTGAATATATTCCTGTGGATGTTGTTGTACATAACTATTTCTGCCCTACATGTATCAGTTGATAAAACTTCGAATCAATTTGAGCAAAATTTACTTCCGTCTTATACAAATACTGTACAATCATAGCAAGCTTTTAGGATTTGTGAAAACTACCTTCTAAGCATTTTTCGCCCTCTTCAAAAAACCCTTGATCACAGCTACAAACATTTTCCCGCTCTTCGTTGTAGTAGAGACACGTTCCTGCATTTTGCGTACCAGTACATTGCTCAGACATTATACATATCCCTCTTAATGATACTCCACCTGTTGTAAAAGGACGAAAAGTGCAGACTTCATCCGTTTCCATTTACACATTTGAATCACTTTAACTTATCATTATTTCATTAAACACTGATTATTTCATAAAACACTGAAGACAAAATTTGGGATGGAATACATGGAGATAGTGACTATTCATTCTTTCATTAAACACTGGAGGCAAACTTTGGAATGATATACAGCGATAGTTAAGAATGTAAGCACTATTGAACATGTTAACCTTCTAAACAAATCCCACCAAACACGGCGTATCCATCTGGACAATGACAGAGTTTTATTCCCTCTACATATCTACATTCTTTGGCGTTCAGAGTCCCTCTACATTGTTTGCTTACTTCACAGGATTCATACAGACGGCGGTTTGCTGGAATGCAAGAACTGTATCTAAAAAAAACAAACAACAACAAACACCCCCATCCCCCTAAGAAACAAATGAACTCAGTGAAGGAAAAACGATTTTACTATAACACAGTAGATTACTGTAAACCAACTTTTATTCGCGGCTACTTCATTTCGCGATTCGCCTGTGGTAAACTGGTTCGTTGCGAGTAATTCTCGCATTCGAGCCTTTTTCGAGTTTATGACAGACATTCAAGAATTGCTTCGCAACGAGAAATATTCACGACGATGATATTCTCGCGAATCCCGCGATTTTTTTTTGCATGCAAATAAGAGTTTGTTTACAGTATTGTGAATATTTATCATGGTTCCAAAGTAGTCACATTTTGAAGCATTACAATATATGGTAAAATTTACTCACAAAGTAAGCATCTACTGCCATTTTGAATACATTTCTCCTCACAGGCGCATGAATGGTTCCCGATAGTCTCGTTGTAAACACATTTAGCACATTCTATACTGGTGCATTGTCTGTCGTCCTCGCAATCATCTCCAAGAGAAACATCAACTAAGTAACAATTAAAGAAACGAAATCTGTTATAAAAGAAACTCTCAAGTAGCAGTTTAAGATACAGAATTTGTAATAAAAAGACTCTCAAGTAACAATTAAAGATACATAATCTGTTATGAAAAGACTCAAGTCAAACAAACTATAAAATCTTAGTTTGCTATGTCATTTTCGACTGAAAAAAAATCTTTTCATCTCAAATTTAACTGTACCCCTTTAACTTTTACTACGATAATCTATTCTAAATAATGATATATGTTTCGGAATTTAACTACATGTATATTAACACACGTACATGCAAATGAAGGACGGGCCATTTGCAAAATTGTTAGTTAACTTTAATTGACAGTTGACTTGCCCTTATTTTTATTTAATATTTTTAGAGTGTTAACTAAACGATAACTAAGAAATCAACGTAACTAAACTTTGCACAACTAGACCCTGGTGTTTAATAGCAGAATGTCGAACGCTTATTATTTATGCTATTTCCAACTTGGTAATTACTTTTTGCATCATGGGCCCATTTAGAATAATTAACACGATTTTGTCCGTAAAATGTAAATTACCCATAGGTCATAAAAATGAATAGTCTTCTCCTAAAACAAACAGTGTTAGTCTGCTTACCTTCCCAGATGGTTAAAGAAAAGCTGATAAAGATCGTTCAAAGGTGGACTAAGAACATTTGTAAATAACCGATTCTGAGAATTTTTGTATGAGGGTTTCATAACTTATTTCTATATTTCTTTAACACCATGTCAGTTGCAATCACCTTGTAAACATTTTCCATTGAAGATCTCGAATCCCTCTTGACAGGAGCAAACATTTCTCTCGCCAATTCGTTTACATTGGAAGTCCGAGTCGCACTGTTCCTCCTCGTTGCAAAATTCTAGAAGTTTTCTTTTGGCTTAGATAACAAAAATGATCATTTTTAACTTTTGAAATTGAAATTATATCTTTTATATAGCTAACTCTTTCTTGATATTAAAGGGAAAGGCAACCCTAACCACATATTTGCTTTTATGAATAAAGTATTGCTTACTGATATCGTAATTGACGGTCTTCAACAACAACAATCCTTGATTAACAATTAAATCAATATTAATCTATCATGTATTTTAAATTACCCGCCGCTAAGAGAGTGGCCATTGAAGTTTAATTTGTGACGTCACATCGTCTAGTACGGTTTATTTCATCAGCATCACTGTAAACATGACAAATAACGAACAGTTAAGTTTGGAGTCGTATAAATTTGAGCCCGTTCTTTCGCAAAATGAAATTGAGAAAAGAAGGCGTTCAGTCGAATCGTAGACAAGGCAGACGGTAAACGTTCTTCATACAAATGTCATGAACCTCAACTTGTCATTATACAAATGATGTATCCACAGTTTACGTAGTCTTTTCTTTTCAAATGACTTGGTTGAGTCGGAAATTTCGAAAAAACAATCTTTATTCACATCTCCCCTTCGCATTAGTGTAATTAACTGCTTGTCAGGAAGGCATCAACCTATTTATTCGTAAAATCTACCACATGCACAACTTTGATGATCTCACAGGTGTTTGGGTTCAGGACCCCTCCTCCGAATAAGCTACATGAGTTGATATAATGAATTTCTTGATGTCAACGTCTTGCATACCCATAAAGTCCAAAATACATGTAATTCAAAATAAGCCCTCTAAACAAAATACCCTCACTGGTTATTATAAGTTCTGTTATAATAAACAGTAAGTGTATTTTTTTCAAAGGGCTTATTTTGAATTATTTTGGACTTTATGGGTATGCAAGACGTTGTTGACATTCATTAGAAATATTTTCAATTTTTTTTAATCAACTCGCGTAGCTTATTCGGGGGGAGGGGGTCCTTAACCCAAGCACCTGTGGATGATCTTAGAATATCATCAAAACCGGAATAGACGGTGTGACGTCAAACTTATTGATTTTTGTGGTCTTGAATACAAAAGAATTCCACATCATGGCAGCCTCTATAGATATAGGGAATTTAAATTTTTAACGTTTTCAAATTAGTACTGAAGCTTATCTAGGCCGTATATCAACAGAATAGTGTGGCAAATCTTTATCATGCAAGGTGAAGATATAATTAATCCTATCATTTATCCTGTAAAATTTTTTGGGGTTGCCTTTCCCTTCACGGATCACTGCATTTCCACTGGGTTTTTTTTAATTCTCTGACGAAATTACTAATACCTTTTAAAAATTGACAATACTAGCATTTGATTGAGAGTTTGAAATGCTCATCGATTCAACTTCAAATTCCATTGGGCGTAGTTTTACGAGGTACACATTAATCCTTACGTTTAATACAGTCTCCGTTCACCCAATCCAAACCTCCACTGCAGGCACACACATTGTCTTGATACTCCTCGACATAGCGACATTTCACTGCTTTAGGAGTCCCTGTGCATTGTTTATCTGTACGACAGCTTTCATGAATCTTTTTACGATCTATGAAAGATGAAGATAACGAACTGTGATCAATCTCATTACTCTTTTAAGCAATACAAAATAGAGAGTTGGGTAATCACGGACCTATAAAATAAAATCAAAACAGTAATTTTCTTCACATTTCCAAAATACGTCTCTCAACTTCCTAACAATTTTACATCCTTTTATTTTGACTACGGATAACTCCGTTTACCTGATCAGGATATAGGGCTTACGGCGGGTGTGATCGGTCAACGGGGGACGCTTACTCCTCCTAGGCACCTGATCCCACCTCTGGTACATTCAGGGTTCTGTGTTTGCCCAACTCTCTATTTTGTATTGCTTATAGGATGTTATGAGATTGATCACTGTTCGTTATCTTCACCTTTCATCGAAGTCTTTTTTGCGATATTTAAAAATTATGTTTTGCCTTGGATAGCATTATTAATTAAGATGATAGTCATTTCCTCATGAATATGAACGATGTGCGTGTGAATTTTGATAAATATAGTAAGATTAGTTTAATGGTTCGAAGTATCATTATGCTGAAATCATGGATGAAAGGTGAATATAACGAATAGTGATTAATCTTATAATTCCTATAAGCAATACAAAATAGACACTTGGGCAAACAAGGGCTTCTGCATATACCAGAGGTGGAATCAGGTGCCTAGGAGGAATAAGCATCCGCTGTTGACCAGTCACACCCGCCATGAGCCCAATATCTTGATCAGGTTATCAGAACTATCTGTAGTCAACATCAGTGTGACAAGAACGGCCTAACAATAGTTATGAAACACGTCAGATAGCATTGGACCCAATGATAAGTTGTATTGGCAAACAAGATCGTTATAACGACCATAGAATTTACAAAATGCTGACTTTAAACGAGACTATTGCACCATCAAATTGTTTTTCAGTAGCCTGCTTCGATAAATGATAATTCAAATAGTCTACATATTCTAAATTTTATTGCAGTGTTTTCACTGTGAAAAGAACGAGTTGTAACCTACGCAGCGCGACACATGTATATGAAATCTTCCCACAAAGACCGACAGGGAAACGAAAGGTGAAAATACTTTCTTTGCAAACACTGTTGGTCAATGCTGACGAGTCCCATGTCACAAATACACACGCTGTGTTGCTTTTGTAAATCAAACATACATCGGGTAGCATTGACTGTTCCTATGCAGTCTCTCTCGTCATAACAAGCTTCTCCTACAGAAGCGGCACCTACAAAGAATATGTAATCTATGTAATAACCACAAAATTATATGACATGTGATCACATGATACATCATGGAAATATTGATTGCTGGGACGGAGAAATTTCAAACGTATTTTGCCACAAAATATGCCAGGAAAGGTATACATCAAATGTGGATTCTAAAAAAAATATCTAAAGATGATTATTAGATTTGAAATCACAAAACCTTTTTCAAATCAACACAATCTAAAGGTATGACTTTTCAACACTTTACACGATCATTCCTCCTGATGAATTAAAAACTAGACATTTTGACATTACAGACAATTGCTTCTTGAATAAAAATAGTGTTACGATATTTGGTTATATATTTAACTGTTGCATCAGTTGTTTTGTTTTTGTGTATCTGTGACGTCACTTGAAAAGCTTCGTGTGTGATCTGATGACGGGACGGGTAGAGCGCGTGATCGTCTGCAGGAGTAGTGTTGTGGCTGGAGAAGAAGATGGCAGTAATCTCGGTAAAATGGAAGTACTTCGCAATCCGTTGGTCCGTGAAAGTGCCTGGCCCGATCATCTAGCTAGGATTGCGCATCTGCAATCCGTATATTTAACGTGTGTGCGAGGATTCCTGAACTGATTCACGGAGATGCTGATCATTATTTAAACAAGTTGAGTAGAACTTTAGATCTGTGTTGTGTACTTCTGTATCATTGCATGTTTATAAATTTGTGACTAATTATGTAGAATTAAAATTTGTAAGAGTTTCAAATCGTTTTCACTGGTGTTGTTGTAAGTGTGTCAATATATATTTGTGTATTCGGCGCACGTTACAATAGGAAAAGGAACTATCGATATTTAGTGGTCAGTCATCAAAAAACTACTTTGTGAAACATCACTCTGATTCTACGCACAGTTACTTTGAAGTTGCCATTAAAAGATTGTTTTTTCTTTCAAATCAAGCAATTACCCACAACAAAACGTACGAAGGTAGGGGGAAGTTTGTCTGGAATTCAAATTCAATTGGGGTACTTTCAAAACTATTTATTTGTTTTATCTACGGGGTTGCCATTAAGGTATACCGCAGTGACAGCGATATTTTTCCGGAAGCATTATGGATAATACTCATCTTTTTTCAGCTGATGAAGAGCAAATCACGTGCCTAACATTAAACTGGTACCCTGTTCACCTCGTTTCTCTTGTGTACAACAGGTAAGCGCCAATTTTTGACAGCCAGGATTTGGGCTGTATCGTTATCTTACGCGTATAACGAGAGTTCCTATCAAAATTTTCAACGACGCTAACTTTGACGTCATAGTCAACTACACTACGTTACGAATATAGAATGAAGTAGGCCTATGAAGCGCGAAACTTTGTAACTTTGTAGACTTTGACGTCATAACTAGACTACAACGACTCAACCATTCGAAATCTCTCTAGTGGGACATTAAAATCAACTGACCAATGAAATTGGCTCATTTGGGCTAACCAAAGTACCGCTGATCCGTTGCTGGTTTGTAGCACCAATCAAAGGGGAACCAGTTTAGACTAACATGTGTCATCATTGGTGCGAGCTTCGCTTGCTATTAATATGTTTGCGGCGTGACCGTTATTGAGGGCAAAACAAAAATATTGGCATCGCCATCTTCACATGTCAAGGATTTTTTATTCATTACCTCGCACTATGCGATTGTATCCGTCTATTCATTGAACGCGGGAAACATAACGCAATTGATGTAACCAGTGCATTGTGACATCGTATCTTATGTAACATCTCAGAACGACGTGAACTTCGGTACATGAGATTCGATTTCGGTACATGAGATTCGATATAGAGAGATACATGTCCACGTGCTCGCATTCGAATCGACGCCATTTGGACCAAACTTTTCAATTTCCATAGGTATGGTTTAATTATGTTCCCCAAACAAAGTTTGGGAACATATTGTTTTTACTCTGTTTCTTATTATTATTATTAAGGTCTTCCGTTTCCAACGGAAGACCTTCTAGTGATTCTACTGTTTATTAAGGTCTTCCGTCTCCTGCGGAAGACCTTACTATTATTGTTCGCGTTCTTCTTCTTCATTATTATTAAGGTCTTCCGTCTCCTGCGGAAGACCTTACTATTATTGTTCGCGTTCTTCTTCTTCATTATTATTATTATTATTTTCCTTGGTAGTACACGCGTTTTTCTCAGCCATTTCTCGATCGATTTTCACGAAATTTTCAGGAAAGATGTCTTTTGGTGACGAGACTTTGCTTGCAAAATTTCGTGCTTGACGTCACTTCCGGTCAGGAGTTATCTCTCTTTTAGTGACTTTTTGAAGGGCCTTGTTGTCCACGCATCTCCTCCGTTAGTTTTGAAGCTAGAGTCTTGAAATTTCTACACAAGATAGAGTAAACATTTTAGAAGATTTGTGGGGGATTCGATTTTACCGGAGGCGATTTGCCTAAACGCTCGCCTGTACCTGAAAAAATGGATGCCAAAATTTTTCGCCGATTTCGGCGATTTTTGACCTTTGATCTCCAATATCTTTTTTCTTGCAAATATTTTGTTAAGACATATAGAACAAAAGTTGTGCACATTTACGAGATCTTTTCGAAAATATCAAGATTTAGGGGCTAGCCCCTTAAATTAGGGATCTAGAAGGGCTCAAAGTCTAGATCAAATATCTCAAAAATCGTTAATATTTTGGTATAAGTCAAAGAACAAAAAATGTTCATCTCAACAATCCAAATCTATTCCTATAAAAATTTAGGTCATATGTTACGTAATAAGGGATTTTAAGGGCCAAAACCATAAATTTTTTACCCCTTGTATCTCGAAAACGACAAATATTTTGAAAAGCAATAAAGAACAAAAGTTGTTCAGAATGATGATCTGAACAATATGCATATTTCGTTTTTACCCTATGTGGCTCCGTTAGGGCGCTACAGTTTGGCCCCTAAAAATTACTTCTAGAAATAACTCGAGAACGGTAAAGAATTTCTAAATACTTGTTGAACAAAAAATGTTTGAAATGTCATGACCTTTCTTACCATATCAAGCAAAAGGGGCTGACCCTTTAAATTAGGGGCCCAGAAGGGTCCAAAGGTTTATGAGAATATCTCAGAAACTATTAATATTTTGTAATAAGTCATTGAAGCGGAAATGTTCATCTAAACGAGCTTGTTCTTATCAAATCAAAAAGTAGGTCATATGTTACGTAATAAGGGATTTTAAGGGCCAAAATCATAAATAATTGACGCCTCATATCTTGAAAATGACAAATATTTTGAAAAGCATTATTGAACAAAAGTTGTTCAGAATGATAATCTAAACAATATATACATTTCGTTTTTTCCCTATGTGGCCCCGTTAGGGAGCTACAGTTTGGCCCCTAAATATTTCTTGTAGAGATAACTCGAGAACGGTAAAGAATTTCTAAATACTTGTTGAGCAAAAAATGTTTCAAATGACAAGGCCTTTCTTACGATATCAAGCAAAACGGGCTGGCCCTTTAAATTAGGGGTTCAGAAGGGTCCAAATGTTTTTGAGAATATCTCAGAAACTATTAATATTTTATAATAAGTTGTAGAAGCGGAAATGTTCATCTCAACGAGCTTGATCTTATCAAATCAAAAAGTAGGTCATATGTTACGTAATTAGAGATTTTAAGGGCCAAAATCGTAAATATTTGACGCCTCATATCTTTAAAACGACATCTTTTTTGAAAAGCATTATTGAACAAAAGTTGTTCAATGTGTCATAACCTATCGATCAATATCAAAAAATGGGTCTGTGGGCCTCATGGCTCGCCTGTAGAGTCGATTTTTGTCGATATCAGCCGATTTCAAAAACTTGTAACTGGTAAATATTTTGTAAGGACATATTGAACAAAAGTTGTTCAGTTTATCGAGATCTATCAATTGATATCAAGAAATAGGCCTATAGTCCTAATGGCTCGCCTGTAGAGTCGATTTTTTGTCGACATCGGTCGATCTCAATAACTTTTTACAGGTAAATATTTTGTAAAGACATATAGAACTAAAGTTGTTGAGTCTATAGAGGGCTAACAAATGACATCAAGAAATAGGCCCGCGGGCCTTATGGCTCGCCTGGAGAGTCGAATTTCAAACGAATTTCACCGCAACTTTGCTTCAGAAGCTTATGATATGAAAAATTGATTATATCTAAAGTGTCTTAAAGTCGGAAACTAAATTGGGACTCATTTGTCTTTTTTTTTTTTTTTAACTGCGAGTATATCAACAAATCGGACGGAAGACCTACTCGTTGCTCGCAACGAGATCGTGTCTAGTTATTATTATTTTTTTTTTTTCCCTTTCGTCTCCGAGACCGTTGAATGGATTTTCCTGAAACTTTCACAGGTTATAGAGAACGATGGTACCTCGAGGAATTTTTTTCATTTTTTCAAAATTCACTTCCGGTCGCAAGATATGTCCAATTTTCGTCTTTTTACAAGATATTTTGTCCAGCGTTTTTCTCAGAAACGGAAAAAGATAGAGTCACCAAATTTTCAGAGTTAATAGATCTCACTTTGTAGGCGTGCAGTAGGGGGTTAAGAATGTCGGTCGTCACTTCCGGTCGTCACCGGAAGTGATTAAAGGAAACATGAATTTCAAACTTTTTTCTTTCAAATTGAAATCTATTTCGGTTTACTATATCTCGTTCTAATTCTCAAAAAATGTTGACCCCACCGGAAGTTGAATCTTCAACTTCCGGTTATATCAAAGAAAGCCTATTCATTCTTTCATTTTTCAGTGCCATAAATCTCGGTCATGAAACTAGTTAATGAGTTGAGTTTTACATATATAATAGTCACTATAAATGTCTAGAGTAACGTCTAATATTTTTGTAAAATTTACTTCCGGTCGGCAAATACGGCTTATTAGCTGTTTTCGTTGTCCAGCGTTTTTCTCAGAAACGGTAAAAGATAGAGTCACCAAATTTTCAGAGTTAATAGATCTCACATTGTAGGCGTGCAGTAGGGGGATAAGAATGTCGGCCGTCACTTCCGGTCGTCACTGGAAGTGATTAATAAATCATAAATTTCAAACTTTTTTCTTTCAAATTGAAACCTATATCGGTTTATTAGGTCTCGTTCTAATTCTCAAAAACTATTGACCCCACCGGAAGTTGAATCTCCAACTTCCGGTTATATCAAAGAAAGACTAT
This sequence comes from Ostrea edulis, assembly GCF_947568905.1. Lineage (NCBI taxonomy): Eukaryota > Metazoa > Mollusca > Bivalvia > Ostreida > Ostreidae > Ostrea > Ostrea edulis. Next base: position 23,309,244 of record NC_079173.1, on the reverse strand, counting down.
TCATTCTCTCATTTTTAAGTGCCATAAATCTCGGTCATAAAAGAATTTAATGATTTGAATTTTACATATGTTATAGACACTATATTTGTCTAGAGTAAATTTAAATAGTTTTTGTAAAATTCACTTCCGGTCGTGAGATATGGGGTGGACATATTCAAACCTTGTTTTTTCAGTTTTTCAATAACGAAAATATATAGACTCTTGAAACTTGTAGAGTTGATCAACTAGCATTAGGCCATTGTACACATACTTTCAATTTTTTCGTCCGTCACTTCCGCTCTATACCGGAAGTATTTGAAAAAAATGACGATTTTCCGATTTCTTGGAGTGATTTCTCAGAGATGGCAGGATAGATTTTCTTGAAATTTTCAGGAATAATGTCTTATGAAATGACTTTCCTGTGGTTCTTTTTGTTTTTCCAAAATTCACTTCCGGTAGGAAAATATAGCTGATATTCTGTTTCTCAAACGAGATTTTGTCCAGCATTTTTCTTGGAAAGGGTAAAAGATAGGTTCATCAAATATTCAGGGATGATCAATCTCTGTTTGTAAGCATGCAATAGGGTGTTGAGCATGTCGACCGTCACTTCCTGTCGTCACCGGAAGTGATTGAAATAATCGTAAATTTCAAACTTTTTCTTTTAAATTGAAACTTATACTAGTTTATTAAGTCTCTTTCAAAATGTCAAAAGAATATTGACCCCGTCGGTTATCAAAACGACTACTTCCGGTTTCTTGATAAAATACTTTTTTTACTTTTCGTCTCTTTGTCCCCATAAATCTCGCTTATATTTGAAGTGTTTGATATGATTTTCACATGTCTTAAGAATAGTATCAACTTCTAGAGTTTTGACAATTTCGTTTTTCAAAATTGACTTCCGGTCGGTAGTTACCTACTACTTTTTCTTTCTTTAGTTTACTTCTTTTTGTTGAGAACTCTTCAGATAGAGACGTGAAATTTTCAGGGAATATAGACAGTAAAGAAACACTGTCATTCATAGGAAAACACATCTGAATAGTACTTCCGGTCATCACCGGAAGTTGCTAGAAACGAGTAAAAAATTCGATAATACACTTCTCATTTATTGTTAAAGTACATTCTCTGATATATTTGAATGGTTTTTGTAGGATCAGAAAACTCTTTACCGGAAGTGGACAAACGGAAGACCTACTCATTACTAGTAATGAGTTTCTAGTTATTATTATTATTATTTTTTTTTTCCCCTTCGTCTCCTAGACCGTTGGATGGATTTTCCTGAAACTTTCACAGGTTATAGACAACGATGGTACCTCGAGGCATTTTTTTCATTTTTTCAAAATTCACTTCCGGTCGCAAGATATGTCCAATTTTCGTCTTTTTACAAGATATCTTGTCCAGCGTTTTTCTCAGAAACGGTAAAAGATAGAGTCACCAAATTTTCAGAGTTAATAGATCTCACTTCGTAGGCGTGCAGTAGGGGGTTAAGAATGTCACCGGAAGTGATTAAAGGAATCATGAATTTCAAACTTTTTTCTTTCAAATTGAAACCTATTTCGGTTTACTATATCTCGTTCTAATTCTCAAAAAATGTTGACCCCACCGGAAGTTGAATCTTCAACTTCCGGTTATATCAAATAAAGACTATTCATTATCTCATTTTTCAGTGCCATAAATCTCGGTCATGAAACTAGTTAATGAGTTAAGTTTTACATATATTATAGTCACTATAAATGTCTAGAGTAACGTCAAATATTTTTGTAAAATTTACTTCCGGTCGGCAAATACGGCTTATTAGCTGTTTTCGTTGTCCAGCGTTTTTCTCAGAAACGGTAAAAGATAGAGTCACCAAATTTTCAGAGTTAATAGATCTCACTTTGTAGGCGTGCAGTAGGGGGTTAAGAATGTTGGCCGTCACTTCCGGTCGTCACCGGAAGTGATTGATGAATCATAAATTTCAAACTTTTTTCTTTCAAATTGAAACCTATATCGGTTTACTAGGTCTTGTTGTAATTTTCAAAAAATGTTGACCCCACCGGAAGTTGAAACTCCAACTTCCGGTTATATCAAAGAAAGATTATTCATTCTCTCATTTTTCAGTACCATAAATCTCGGTCATAAAACAAGTTAATGATTTGAATTTTACGTATGTTAGAGACAATATAATTGTCTGGCTTATATTTAAATATTTTTGTAAAATTCACTTCCGGTCGTGAGATATGGGGTGGACATATTAAGACTGATTCTATGTAACTATCAAAATTCAGTGGCCACGGTATGTCACAGATTTTTATGAAACTTTGTGTGTAACAATATTATGATAGATATAAAACAAAAAGGGCATGCAAAGGTTTGACTTAGCAACGGTTGCCATGGAAACCGATCCTCTAACAACAGCTGGACAAGATATGCACATATATGTTATATTTTGAATAAACCAAAATTAAACGCTATTGTTTATAAAAACAACAATTGTAAAAATTATTTTGAGCTAGGTTCTAGCTTTTAGAAATTTTTTTGTATTTATTTAATCCTTGAAAACAATAGAAATAATTATTTTTATGATGTATAAGGGTTTGATATATGTAATTTTTAGAGAGGGATAAAATATATTTGCCCAGTCATTTGGTGTAAACTCACATGCTAGTAAAATGTATTGAATCTTACTTTAAAAAAGTACAGAAACACATTTGTGGAGAAACCAAAGGTAAACACATAAACCAGTAGTTTCCTCTGGTGCACAAACCAAAATACACCAGAAAGAGTTATTGCCCTTTGTAACACTCTCTTGTATTGGAGATATGAACAGCCTTCATTTGTTTTCAGTATGGCAGGAGGTGGAAATTGAGTTTTTATTCAATTTGTTCTTCAGAAGTTTATCAATATCAGATGCTCTTTGTTCACTTATTCACTACCACGATATTTATCTTCAATTGTGCTAAAGGATTCTGGTTTATTTCATGGAATACAAATCCGTTTGATCTTTGCCATAGTCACCGGACTCTAGCATCCAATCGTCTACGTATTCGTAGAAAAAGTAAATGCTGTGTGGAATTTAACGCTTTATTGCATCACATCCGACTAAAAAAATGACCAGGGAAACAGAAGGCTGACAGACATATTCATAGAAAAAGCCCTGCATGTTGCCGTGTTGGAACTTGTATTGACGTAAGTATTCTATTTGATTTAGAATCCAAATTCTAAAGTAAAGGCTGAATAAAATGTATCAGAAAATTTGGCTTTTAGTAAACATATGAGAACCCCAATTTATTTTATACTGCCAGCCAGGCTAGTCAGCTATAGTGGTATACATGTAGACTGAACATTGTAAGTAGTCCTGTCATTTACTGCATGGGTGAACAATATAGAATACTAGTTAAGTATGTCCCCAATCATGTTTCATGTGGACATTTTCAAAAGGACTAGGCTTAATTTATGTAATCCTAAGTGATGACCCCCCCCCCCCCCTCTCTCTCTCTGACTGTCAAGTTTACAATAAAAACAAACATGTGAATGCCTGTGTGCATTCTAGATAAAGATTGTTAAAATCATATATATTGGTGAGCCAGGCTACTTTCAAGTTTGTTTACCTGTGGTAACCCCCACTAATTAATATGTGATGGTTCTAATCTACAGAAGAAATCACACAAATACTATTATGATTTAAAGTTTTCTCATCTCTGTAATTATGAACTTTAGGACACTTGATTTGGAAAAATTAAATGATGAAAAATTGATGATTTTGAATTGGGTCCTGTAACTGGGCCCTCAAATTTTAATACATGTAGGTCCTGTCAACTGAAGTAAATCAAAAAATATTAAATGTAAATTGTAAATATTCAAATACTTTTGAATTCTTACTTTTTCATCCAATAATCACATATTTTGGCCAAAGTACATGACCACTATTTTATGTAATTAATGTGTGCTTTTCTGTGTTTCAGCTGTATGAGCATCATACTGTGCAAATCACCTAAAGATGGAGTTGACCAAGTTGCTGACTTTGAGGAGGTAAATATTCAGCATTAATACATACACATTGAATACATAATTTGAAATTCAAATTTGAATCCCAGTATTATAAATCCTAAAACAAATTAATAGATGTGGGGAATGTGGTACATTGGGTTTAGTTTCTTGGTTATAGAGCCTGCATGGAAACTGAATTCTCTAGAATAATCACAGGAGACCATCCATTTTTTATGCGACATGATGACTTGAAACGTTTTCATCACAACTTCCTAAGAAAAATTTATTACTTCACTTAATTAGCATACTCAAAAAGACTAGTTGTTTTGTTGTCAATGACGCACATATATATGTACACATGTGTATGAGCTCAGTATCATTTGTAAAAATGATTGGTCAATGTTGAGAATCACTCAAGTGTCACTGTGACCTACATGTTGCTATTTGTGTGCGTCAGTCATCATAAGACGTTAATTGAACATTAATATTTTTTCTTGATAACCACCCTTCCAATTCTTTTCAAATTTCTTTTAAGCATCTTTGGGACAAGGGGAATTAAGTCCCTTTTAAAACTTTTAAAAATGCTCTATACCAAAATTGAGAATTTTGTTTTAAAACCAGGGTTTGATTTCTTCAATTTTATGGAGAAAACTTTTTCAGATATACACTTCATTAAATTGTAGAGGTGGGGAAGGGGGGGGGGTATAAGTGTATTTGACATTTATTTGTGTCCAAATTATGCAATTAATACTGAGGATTTCAGTAGTAGTCTGTTTTTAAAACAACAGACACCTAGAATTAAGAGCACAATGAAAGCATACATGTGATAAGGAGGGGGGGGGGGGGGACTTCATAATAAGGCCTGAAAATTCTTAACAAGTAAATTTTAACAAAAATTTTACACTAGAGATGCCAATTCAAGATAATTAACATGCTTTGTTTATTGGCATCTGGTGTACATTTAGCAACAAGTAGTGTTGTTCATTGTGAAACGATAAATTGATAATGTACATGTATGCGTTGGTTGTACATGTGTTTTAGGCATATCTTATTGCATGTTTTGTTGTGTTTGGTTGTCGAAAATATTGATAGAAATTAATAATGAAGAATTGCTGATATACTAAGCACATCATGATTCTGATCTAAAGAAATTGAGGACTAATTAATATTTACATACTTTGTTACATCATGACCATACATTGCTTGCAAGAAAAACACACATGGGCCACATACATGTAATCAGTGACTAAGAAATGTTGTTCAGTCATACTGTTTTCAAGTCATTACACTTAATTCTTAAAAAAATTCCTTACCTGGCAATTGATTGCAATCAGAAATTGCAAATTTTCTATTTATTCCTAACTTGACACCATCGAATGACAGTAATGTGATGCGCGCTCCCTGTAATCAGGGGGAAATAACTCGTATAGCATTGTGAAAAATGTAATTCATTGATTATTCATATACGTTTGAAATATTTTATGGTTATACAAGATATTTTACAATAACTATTGAAAAAGACTCGAACACAATTTATGTTCATGTTATGCATAAATCTTATTAAATCATTGACTCCGCAAAATATTATGACATCACAGGAGGGTGGAACTACCTTAAATAAAGCTGAATGCTTATGAAGAAAAAACAGAGAGGGGTACCAAAATTGCGAATTTCGAAAACACAGGGTTGTGAATGTGGGTCCAAAAGAGTCATATAGTGTATAACATGGATTTTGTAGCCCTTAGAGCTATAGTGATACTTTGAATTTTTTTTAAATTTGATTAATACTCAGGTAACCAATAAGGTTTGTGGACATCTTGTTAATTTATGAGTATTAACACTATTAATAGCTCTTCAATACAGCATAAACACATGTATACAAACTGTATCAAAACATAACATCCTTTAGGCCAATTCAACTTAATTAGTAAGATTATCATCCTGGGTCACCAAAAAGTATGGGGCAGACTGTGGGAAGATTTTATTTTTTAATTTTTATTTTCTGAGAAATATATTGATGACAAACGAGTTTTTGTCAACAGAAGTGCATAATTTAATGCCAGATATATAAATCTATGTTATTTCACAGATGATTTTTGAGGGGCGGGTGGGCGGGCATGATAATCTATCAACTACGTAATTAATCAAGTGGTATAATTACTATTCTAGCATCATGAATGATCTTGTACATGTAAATTTAGTTTAATCAAATTGAATTAGGTGTGTACTGTATGAAAATGTGAAAAATAAGATGAACTTTTCAATATTTGTTCAACACATTTTTTAGAACTTGAAGAGCAGAAGATGCATTCCATGACTCTTATGTGATATAGAAGACAAAGAAGAGCTCTTGAGAATGGAAAAAAAACTGCGAGTTTTACAGTCAATGAACACACCTCACGACACAAGTCCATCCTGATTCAGTAAACTATTCTTCTAAGGAAACACCATGACTTAGTTAAGATCAAGTTTTGGTGTCAGAAGACTAATGTAACTAAAGCATTGCAAAATTAACCTGCAAGTGTCTTATGTGAGCCTACTGAATAAGGATTCATTACTGAACAGTTGAAGGAAAATCACTATTATAATGATTTTTAAAAAAAGATGATTGTGTTGTTTGGATAACATTGTGATCTATGTTTGTTGAATAAACAACTTTGCAAAAATGAGTTGTTCTGTGTTAATATTATAAATTTACTAATTACTGGTATGTCAACATAGATTACAGTAACACTGAACAAACTTCAATAAATTTTAAAGTTTCATGCAGTTTCTGCAGTAGAAAATGACACCTATTGATTTTCTGGTCCAAAGGTCACCAGGTGCAATACAATACTCTGTACAATTGATGTCTGACCAGTTTCTTCAGAACCCTTTGATTGATAGTGATATTTCATACAGGGGTTGGTCACTGGTAGTATATGACCCCCATTGATTTTCAGGTCAAAAGATTAAAAATAGCAGGGGCCTCCGTGGCCGAGTGGTTGGAGCATAGCGTTCAAAATGACACGGCCTCAGTCGGCGCGGGTTCGAATCCCGCTCGCGCTGGTATTAAGTGAGAAAGTTTCCCAATTTACTTTCGGAAGGTCGGTGGTCTCTTCCCAGGTACATTGTATCTGGGTTCTCACTTTCACCAATAAACACTGGGCACCACCAGAAAACTGAAAAATTGTTGAGTGTGGCGGAAAATATCAATAAATCAATCAATTAAAAATGACTAGGTGCAATGTAGCTAGTACTCTATGCAATGGTGTCCCCCCAATATCTTGGGCCTGTTGTTCAATTATGATATTTCATATGTTGGTTGGTTATGAATAGTAGATGACCCTAATGATTTCCAGGTCAAAGGTCAACAAATACAAGGCAGTACAATGAACAAGTTATTGGTATCTACCCAATATCTTGAGAAGACTTTTTATAGTTATTGATAATAGTTTACATGACAATACAGTACATGTAATATAGCTCGTTTATGGAAATGATTGCAAAATCTACTTGGTGTTTGGGGAGGGGGGGGGGGTCCTACTGGATTACAGTTTATGTTTACATGGTTTTTTTTAATCACTCTAACTAATTTTTATTAATATGTTAAACTTCTCCATGTTTATTTTTGAAATATCAATTGCTCATATTGTTCATTTTAACTGAAAGTGGTGTAGGTTGTATTATTTGCCATTAGTATGAATTTTTGGCAAAATGCCCAAATCTACAGTTTTCGTACTACAATAGATCAATTGTACTACATTTCACCATTAATCTTTTTATATAAATTAGGAGTCTTTGATATGGACACCCTTTGATGACAGTTGATTATGCTGTATGTATTTTCCAAATTATCTAAATTCATCAACGAAATCCAACAAAAAATCCCGTTTTGGCAAAATGCCCAAATCTACAGTTTTCATGCTACAATAGATCTATTGCACTACGTTTCACCATTAATCTTTTTATATACATTAAGAGTCTTTGATATGGACATCCTTTGATGACAGTTGATTATGCTGTATGTATTTTCCAAATTATCAAAATTCATCAACGAAATCCAACAAAAAATCCCGTTTTGGCAAAATGCCCAAATCTACAGTTTTCATGCTACAATAGATTTATTGCACTACGTTTCACCATTAATCTTTTTATATAAATTAAGAGTTTTTGATATGGACATCCTTTGATGACAGTTGATTATGCTGTATGTATTTTCCAAATTATCTAAATTCATCAACGAAATCCAACAAAAAATCCCGTTTTGGCAAAATGCCCAAATCTACAGTTTTCGTACTACAATAGATCTATTGCACTACGTTTCACCATTAATCTTTTTATATATATTAAGAGTCTTTGATATGGACATCCTTTGATGAAAGTTGATTATGCTGTATGTATTTTCCAAATTATCTAAATTCATCAACGAAATCCAACAAAAAATCACTTTTTGGCAAAGTGCCAAATTATAATACATTGGTACAGCGGTCAGTAACACACTCTTTACTATAGGTGGATATAGATATCATAAATAAGGAGGGAATTTTATGGGGAATCGAGATTTATGGAGAAAATTAGTTGTCTTTTTCAATTTTTTATATACCACAAGGACAAAACATGGGCAAAACGGACTGAATTTTGCAGTTCAATTAGCCCTCATAGACTGCTGTCGGTTTCCATGGCAACGGATGGTAGAAATTCGGTGGTGGGGTTGAAATTATGTAAGATGGTGCAAGTAAAGTTAATACTGTGAAAATCAAAGAAATCTGTGACATTGAGTGGCCAGACCCTATCTGATTTCTTTGATTTTTACATAGAATTGATCTTAAAACCTTGTTTTTTCAGTGTCTCAATAATGAATATAGATAGACGTTTGAAACTTGTAGAGTTGATCAACTAGCATTAGTCCATTGTACACATGCATTCAATTTTTTCGTCCGTCACTTTCGGTCTATACCGGAAGTATTTGAAAAAATGTCGATTTTTCAATTTCTTCTAGTGATTTCTCAGAGATGGCTGGATATATTTTCTTGAAATTTTCAGGAATAATGTCTTATGAAATGACCTTGCTATAGGTATTTTTGTTTTACAAAATTCTCTTCCGGTCGGAAAATAGGGCCGATTTTCTGTTTCTCAAAAGGAATTTTGTCCAGCACTTTTCTTCGAAAAGGTAAAATATAGGTTCATCATATATTTAGGAATGATCAATCTCCGTTTGTAAGCGTGCAGTAGGGGGTTGAACATGTCGACCGTCACTTCCTGTCGTCACCGGAAGTGATGGAAAGAATCGCAAATTTCAAACTTTTTCTTTTAAATTGAAACCTATACTAGTTTATCAACTCTCTTTCAAAGTGTCAAAATAATATTGAGTCTGTCGGTGGTCAAAAGGACTACTTCCGGTTTCTTGATAAAATATTTTTTTACTTTTCGTCTCTTTGTTCCCATAAATCTCGCTTATATTTGAAGTCTTTCATATGATTTTCACATGTCTTAATAAAAGTATCAACTTCTAGAGTTTTGATAATTTTGTTTTTCAAAATTGACTTCCGGTCGGTAGTAACCTGCTACTTTTTCTTTCTTTAGTCTACTTCTTTTTGTTGAGAACTCTTTCAGATAGAGACGTGAAATTTTCAGGGAATTGTAGACAGTAAAGAATCGATGTCATTTATAGGAAAACGCATCTGAATAGTACTTCCGGTCGTCACCGGAAGTTACGAGAAAGGAGTAAAAAATTCGATAATACATTTCTCATTCATTGTTAAGGCACATTTTCTGATACATTTAAATGGTTTTCGTAGGAATAGAAAGCTCCTTACCGGAAGTGGTCTAACGGAAGACCTACTCATTACTAGTAATGAGTGTCTAGTTATTATTCTTTTTCTCCGGTACTTTTTTGTCCGGTAGTGTTCTCAGAAACTACAAAAGGGATCGATATGAAACTTTCCAGGATGATAGTATAGCGTTTGTAGATGTGCATAGTGATAGTCATTTTGTCTGCACGTGCATGCACGCGCGCGCACGTGCATTGCAATTTTGGTACAAAAAATGGAAAATCAGAATATTGAAGGAAGCGATATAAAACCTAAATAGGATGATAGTATATCATTTGTGCATATGAAAAATAATAGTTATTTTGTCTGCACGCGCACGAATGCGCGTGCACGCGCATTACAAAATTTGTACGCTAACTTTGGAATCAGTCTAACTTTTTTGTTGTTCATTGAAATGGCTTGAAATTCATATCATAGGTAGATATTGAGACCCTTAACTGATTTGCATGGTCAAAATTACCAATTTGCACGCGCATGCACGTGCGCTTCATTTTGATTGGATAATACTAAAACGTTTGTAACTATCTTATTTATGAAGCGAATGAGATGATATTCACAGCATACGTAGACAATATGTGTATCTATATATTGGTGTAACAAAAAAATACCAACGCACACGCGTATGCGCGTGCAACGTTTTTTAAATGTTCAATTTTTAAAGGACGATAACGTTTTTGTTTTTCATCAAATTCAATTGATATTAGGGGTTTAGATGTGTCTTGGTACTCCTTACAAATTGCTGTGGTTAGAATTACTGCTCATCACGTGCATGCACGTGTGCTGAATTCTGATTGGACGATTTTAAAATCGCTATAACTTCCTTATATTTGGTGGAAACGTTATGAAATTCACACTGTGGGTATATGATACACATGCCTGTTGAACGACATCAACAAAATTTCGGAATCATACACGCGTGCGCGTGTATGCGCGTGCAACGCTTTCTTTCATTTTTTGGTACTGAAATGACCATATTGAACGTACTACATGTAATTAAAGGCTAAAATAAAATGATTTTTCGCTATAGATTCACAAGGACATCACTTTTTAATTGGGGGAGGTTTGGGGAACATCTGTAACGGTCCCCGTTACAATTAGAACTAGTTTTTCATTAGTTTTCTATATTTTCGCGTTAAACATGTATATACGTGTTACCTATAGGGAGAACTCCTCTTTCACGACCGGAAGGGCCGTGAGAGGGCTTCGCCCTCTATTATTAATATGTTGACAGTGCTACCGTTTGAGCGAACGCAGCTACATGTATGTACATATTTTGTAAGGCCAAGTAAAATTAATTAGTAGATTATCATTCCCGCCCGCCCCTCGAAAATCGCCCCGCCCCGATTTTTTTTATTTTTCAAAATTACGATTTCCGGATATTTTTATGTCCGGTCCGGTATCGTAAACGTGCTTTGTTTCACTTTGCCTTTTAGAAACCCAAATACACATGTAATTATGATTAATAAAGCCTTTTCTCAATGAGAGAAGGTATTTTCGAGGTCAAGAATACCGTGGAGAAAAATAAAAAAATAAAAATAAAATCCTCCCATCCGCCCCATTTTTGGTGAAGTTTGAATGATAATCTACTAATTAATTTTACTTGCCCTAATGTTCATGCTTTGATCAGGTGCAATTTAAACAGTAACTATTAGCCAAATACTCAGTACATGAATGAAATTAGGCAGCAGAAACAGCCCATTTTAGTTTTCTCTCAGGGTTTTATATCAAATCTTTAAAATATGAATGCGATTGAAATATTTTTATACTATATCCCGACGTCACCAATTTTCGACGCTTACCTAATTTCGACGGTCTAGGTATTTCCGAGTTCAATCGGGGTTGCACGCGAGTTCAGAGGTTACGAGGTTTTATTTTGACGCAGACACACTTTTCGAGTTTTCATATCGAGTTTCGGGTGAAAATGATGATCCGTGCGGAAGTACTTTAGATTTATTATCTGCATGTCTTTTTAAGTCAAAATTTCCTATTTCCACCATTCCCTAATTTTCATGCATGTGCAATGTATATAAAACGTCAAAAAATATTGTTTTACTACCGTCTGCAAATCTTACTACGAAAAGCTATAAACATCACGTGACAAGAGTCTCCAATGACGATTACCGAGAAAAAAGTATAGAAACCTATAAGGGACTTCTTATACAAATATTGCAGATTTTCTCTGTTTTTCCCTTAACAATATTTTTGTGTATTATGCAACCTAATGGGGTTTTTGCTTATTATTATTGACACAAGTAAAGAGGACAGGGCCTTATCGGTCTCATTATGACCCAGAAGTTTTGAATGAGGCTTTTTAATGCAGTTTTGGAACAAGGAATACCTGTCCAAAGAGCAGCTACATCCTATGGAGTTCCAATCACTACTCTTAAAGATAGAATTAAAGGCTGCATTGATGTCGACACCGTAAAATCTGGACCTTCCCCTTTATTTCCCCAGGAACAAGAGGCTTTACTTTCGCAGCATATTAATGCAATGGCAGAGCTGGGATATGGCTACTCTAGAGTGGAGACTATAAATCTTGCATCAGATTATGCTATTCATCTTGGATTGCGCCAAAGAGAAAAGCCATTTAGCTTGAAATGGTTAAATAATTTTCTTCAGAGATGGCCAGATTTGAAGGTTAGGAAACCAAGGAGTTTAGAAGCAGCCAGGGCAAAGTGTGCAACAAGATCTTTTATAGATAATTACTTCAAAGAACTGGATAACATCATGTCACAACATAACTTTAAAGAGAGGCCACATTCGATCTATAACATTGATGAGAAAGGCTTGTCTACAGACCACAACCCCCCTAAAATAGTGTCTGGATCACCATACAAAACACAAGCTGTTACATCTGGGAAGTCTCAGACCATTACCATCATTGGTGCTGGGAATGATCTTGGGCAACAAGTCCCACCATACTTTATGTTTCCAGGGAAACGATTTTTAGATGGTCTTCTTGATGGTGCAAGTCCAGGAGCAACAGGTACCATGAGTGATTCTGGATGGTCCAATATGTATGTCTTCACGTCCTATATCAAATACTTACCTCATCATGATGAAAAGTCTCCAGTGCTTGTTCTTTATGATGGACACAGGAGTCACATATCTATAGGACTTATTGTGTGGGCAAAGGGAAATAACATCATCCTATTTGTTTTCCCACCCCATTGTAGTCATCTTCTTCAGCTTTTAGATGTGAGCTGCTATGGGCCTTTCGAGACTGCCTGGAACTCTGCGTGCCACAGGCATTTGAGGGAATCTGGTGGAAATGTCATAACGAGGTTTGATGTCTGTAAAATTACCTGCAAATTGTATGCTGCCACACTGACACCATCCAATATTCAAGTAGCCTTTAGAAAATGTGGAATTTATCCCTATGACCCAGCAGTAGTCTCAGATACCCTTGTTGCTCCATCACTTACTTTCACAGCCACTTCTTCCTTCACCATATCATCGAATTCAAGCTCAAGTACCAGTAGTGAAGACAAGGAAAATGAACAACCCAAACAATCAAAGGAAAAAGAATGCAAAGGAGGCCAGATTCTTCAGAACCTAAAAAACAGCTAAAGTACGTAAAACATTAAGTAAAGTGGTTGCTGGGAAGCCAATCACGGATGATGGTGTTCTTCAACAGATGAAGACTCGTATAGAGTCTCAGTCATCAGGTTCCAAAAAGAGAAAAAGCGTGACATCCCTGAATAGTTCTCAATCTACTTCAGCGACAGTTCCAGGACCCTCTTATCTCATCACTAAAAAGACAAAATTACAGCCTAAACCAACAACACCAATGCAGCTTGATTCTCCATTGGATTCAGATCCCGATGTTGCTGATGATGAAAAGTGTTGCGTTTGCAATAGGCTCTATCCCAAAGATATGGATGCTTTGAATTACATTAAAATTGTTTCTTGGGGGTAAATGTGACAAATGTGGTTCCTGGGTACATTTGTAGTTTTGTACAAATGTCAAAGCTATTAGAAGGGGTGCAAAATTATTTTGCCCTGGATGTGACCCAGAAAAGAATTAAAAGAACACATCTAAATGACTTGTTTTAACCTGTAGATAAGTTTGAAATTTGGTTTGAACTAAAAATGACCTGACAGTTAGTTACTATGTGACAAAAATTTCATTTTTAAAACTTTGAACGACCAAAAAAGTGAACTTTAATTGTCATGTATGGGCTACCGTACATACCAAAATGCCTCATTTGCATAACGTCGAAAACTGATGACGTACTACGCACGCTACTCAAGGTAAGTGTCAGTCATATTTGTTTACTTTGTTGCAGAAAGGATACGATAGTGAATATGATGTATTTAAAAGCACATAGTTGAAAGATCTATTCAACCTTTCGTCCGCACAAAGCGAATTTATCCTTACATCGTCGAAAACTGTTGACGCCGGGGTATACATTTTTTTCTGCTGCCTTCACTGTGACTTGCTTAACCTTTGACGCGACTTGTTTAGAACTGTATGCTCTCGACTGTATGTCTCTATTTTACTTATTTCTACCCTCAATCTTTCCAAGTCACTAATTGTGTGATAAAAATGGCCAAATCTTGTTGCAAACCTTTCAGATTTGTAAAACTGTGTGAACAGCACTGCCTTTGAACAGAAAACGCATTTCAATATAATGATAATTTTAAATAAATCGATAAATTCAACACTATTGCATACATGCGCAGATCCCACCCCACCCTATACGTACCTATCTAATTTAAAAAAAAAATGTAATTTATATACAATCCCCTTGTAGCAATGACATGATTCAGAAAAGAAAATTAAAACAATATTTATACAGTGCAATATTGTACACAATCCTAGTTGTAACATAATGATGAAATATTTCAGCATTAGCATATTATTGAATAAATTGCAACATATTTGAGCCCCTCTCCTCTGTTGCTGTAAGGATACATCAAGATTTATTAACAAAACTAGAATTAATTAATGATTTTTCAGTCGTTAATAACAAGTGGCATGGTTGGTTATTGGGACGGGGGGGGGGGGGGGTGAGGGGTGGTGGTGGTGGTGGTGTCATCGTGGTTTACATTACCAGACGTGCCAAGGAAATATATTTAATCAGTTCTTATTTTTAGACGTTGAAAAAACAAAGATTTAAAAAAAATGTTTTCGATCCGGCCGAATTCCGTTCATTTTTAATTTTTGTACTTTTTCAAATAGCTTAAATTCAAATAATTTAACAAGTCAGTCTTTTTTTTTTCTTGTTAGAATAATCAATTTCTTTTGAAACTAGAGTACATATTTGTAGTTTGCAGTCGATTAAACACAATTTGTATTCGATGCCATATTATGTATGCCTAATGGTTACGTATACATGTTTTGTCCCGGTAGAATGATCTTTTACAAATGGAAATAACAAGTACTTAGATCCGCCACTGTCAGTCTTATTATAACGTACGTCAAAACGTAGACATGACGTCACACTTCATCTTACCCTGCTTTTCATAAACATTGCACTTCCTTAAACATTACACCTTTAATGGTGCACTGAATTTTTGAACTAGGAGACCACAAGATTAGAATGATAATCCACGTAAGTTCACAATCATAATCCAAGACGTGACTTTGCGAGATCTCAGCCATTTTTGATAAGGGACTTCTGGGATTGGCGTCAATTTTTTTTTCTTGTTAAAGATTTAGCTCGGATTATTTCCCGCGCTCTAGTCATTACAGACCCGATTTTCTTCCGCTTTTTAGCGGAATTCCGCTCTTTAGATTTGTGCAATCCGTTTATAAAATTGTATTCCGCTTTTTTAAAATAGATATATATGACCGTTTTTGTCTGTTAGCGGGAAGGGCTTTTGCCATTTAAGCCATGAAGAAATCAATTACTCGTCACGAAGATGGTTGGCACTGGAACAGTACATCAACAAGAGAATTGCATGAGATCTGGTAGAGCCAATCAAAGCTTTTCTGGTAACTATCAAATAATATAAATCCATTGATTTACGATATTAATAAACAGGGATTTATCAGTTCCTTCTCGCGGGAACCGAGATTCATCTCCCTAATACTTTTTTTAAAGTCTTATTTTCAGTTCAAAACATATGTAAGAATTAAGAAAGTATATGTAAGACTAAACTTTTGTATAAGAAATAGACAATTTGAAAGTGAAAACGAAGTGCCAGGAAATGCTCAGAATGCAGGATTTTGCACCAATTAGATCTACCCCATAGCTCGCAGTACGAGCCAGCTCTGCGCTCGCTATAACTACCACTATAATTACTTACGTGTACAAAGCCTTTCCCAATCGTCAAAAAAATCTTTACACACTTCGTAGTTTTGCCTGCATTTCTTTCCTTTATAACAGGTATCCCATGAGCCTGATGATCATTCGAATAACTCAAGATTAATACACTGTAACTACTACAATAATGAATCATATTGATGCATGTACCGAATAGGCAGTGTCTTCACTACATGTCTACACAAATTGTTATAACGTCACTAACAAATGCTATCATAAGTATCATTACAAAGTATTCGCACTACGGTCTTTGAAATTACTATACACTCGTGACCTTAGTAAAAAATCACATAATAACTATTATTGTATTGTATTATGTATGCATTTTAATCCCTTACATAAATAGCGCCTCACCAGATTCCCATCCGCAAATCAAATTAACGCGGACGTTCTCGATGTCCTTTTGACTGCAATTGTTAGTCTTGACATTTCCAATTCTGGCTGTATATTGTATACCATACACGTTGAATGCGGTCCTTAAACTTATGGAAATCGGTTTAGACATGTTCAGCTGTGGATTGTTTATGAATAAATGACAGGTTTTTCCACATTCTGATGGGTTCAAAATTCGAGTATCTAACGAAAAATTGAAATAAGCATCACATCATTGACATATCTAAAGTTACTAGAAATTAACAAAACATACTATATAGATAATGATTCTAGATACCGTTTATTGCAGAAAGAAATTCTTCCATGTGAAATCCACAATTATCGGACTTTCGTATAAAAGATTCCACTTTATTATAGCAGACCGGTCTGAAAAGGGAAGGAAGTTTTCTTTTTGTAATGCAGAAATTTGAATTTTGACGTTAAACTGTCTTTCGATCGATTGATCGATCTATTTTTCTGTTTGTCAAAAATGTTCGTCCTCTTACCCCATTCGTTGGTGTGTCATGCTATTCAATGATTGATGAATGAGGACAATGAAGATGTTCAATGTACCTTCAATGTAAAATATATTATCAAATATATACATTTTTAAGATAATCAAGATACCCAAAATAATTTACGTGTATTTTGAAGATAATCAATTTATCAAAACCACAGGCAATTGTATTTTATTATTGCCAGGGCCCAGCTAAAAGTCGACCAAAATTTTAGTCACTTTTCCGAATTCATTTCTGCATATCTTGCAGAATTTCGGGATGGATTTTGGTAGCAATGTAAATTGATTATGTATGAATATATTACAATACAAAGTAGAATTTTATATCAATTGGTTTGTTTTTACATCGGCTAACTTGGGTACCCTATATTCAGAGTTCGATACCTTTACTCTTTAATAGTAAATTCGACCCCAAGCAATGAAATTTGCTGTAATCAAAATAACTCTATAGCCTATTTTTTTCGGGAATTTTTTCGTATACAAATGACACACTAAGTAACATTTCCAGAATATTGTAAAGGAATATGTTAGAAACTCAATAAACTGTTCAATTCCAAAAAATATGCAATAATAAAAGTACTTACACCATGGCGAATATTTGTCACTTAACTTCATGGTTCTGATTGTATTGTCGCTTTATCATATTATCTCGCATCTGGGACATAGTTTCCAGGAAACATGTTTTTATCAAACACGGAAATAATCCACATGTAATAAAAATTCCCCGGACGTATATCAAATATATATTGTTGTAGTCATCTACACACACACACACACACACACACACACACACACACACACACACACACACACACACACACACACACACATATATATATATATATATATATATATATATATATATAAACACCAGCCAATTTAGCATAATATTTTTACAAAATATGTGGGAATTATAGACAATTAACAAACGCTACCTGTCAACGTTATTATGACGTCATAAAGGACTCGTTTAATTGACGTCAAAACAAAGACGTTGCTAAACAACTTTTGTATATTTCAACTGCTTGATGAACCACGTAGACATGGAGAAAGCGGTAGCAGTATATGATTGTTTTTTATATTCTGAAAAAACACCTGCCTATTCTGCGTGCCAACAAACGAATGGCTGGTGTTTTAAGGAACCACCGATGGCATCAATCAGTCGTACCAGAAACCTGAAGGACATGGTAGTAAGGACCAAACTGGATAACCCTTTACCCAATGGGGGTTTCAAAACATGCTCAGACCTCAGATGTCAAATATGCAAATATACCTCAGACACTGAGGGTTTTAGCAGTCCTGTCACGGGTCGCAGTTATAAAATATTGGGAAACTTTTCCTGCAAAACAATATCTGCATATATCTCATCAGTTGCGATGTCTACCAGAAGCAGTACATAGGAGAAACAACAGATCTTCGCAGACGGGTCAACAACCACCGGTCTTCCATCAGAACCAAAAAAGATTTCCCAGTAGCAACACATTTCAATGGCAATAACCACCGATGGGAGGACATGACAGTAGTGGTTATTGATCATGACCCTAGTTGGTCAGATACCGACAGAAAGCAGAAGGAAAAATTCTGGATGCACAGGTTGAAGTCATTTGAACCGCATGGTATCAACAAACCTACTTACTTCACCAGGATGAATACGGGCTAAACCCTTACTAGATTTTAAGCTTCAACTAGACCTACTCGTCTGATCATGTCCCTAACAGTGGTACTATGACCATTTTTAAACACATTTTTTTCTTTTTAATTCTGTTTACAATCAGCCCACCCCTTTTAATTACTTTGACCCTCATAACCGATTGCTTACATGTAAACCCCATTTATCAGTTTCCGTGATTCTATGTTTTTTGCACGTCTACCCTAGACATGATCAGTACGGGAATGTCTGATGGTGATTCAATTTCCTAGGCTGCTTATCTTTGTTTTTGTTTGGAGTTGGTCCACTTTGTTTACTTATTTAAACTTGTTATTTACATTATTTTTCTCTCAAATTTTGTTCATTTCTTACTTCATTTACATAGTTTATTTTCTTTTATTAATTTTTTATTATTATTGTGTGTGTGTGTGTGTGTGTGTGTGTGTGTTGATATTTTTTACTTATTATTATCTTTTATAAATGATTTATTTTTAATGCATAGTTAAAATAGAATCTCTCTGGGTAACAGTTAGTTTTACTATTTATCAACGTAATTGGGTTAACTCGTTCCACTTGAGATTAATTAAGTCTATTTTTATCACTTCGTATATTTTGGATCAGCTCTTTGGACGAATAAGACATGTCCTAATTCGCTCCACTTTTAACATTGATTGGCAAGCCTAAAGACCAAAAAACATGTATAGTCTGCGTTGTAAATACGTTTGTAGATTAGTATAGTTGTAGTGCTAGATGTATTTATGTGTAGTTTTTGTTATTATTCTATGTTGATATTGGCCACATTATGTAATTCTTTACGTTTGTCCTGAAGAAGGGACGGGTCGTCCCGAAAATTTGACAATCTGATTGTTCGTGTCGTTGGTCATTTTAGTGCTTTGTATAATTTTTTGTATTTCACCTTGTATCAATGTTGTGGATGCGACACGCGACACTTTGAGGTATCGGGTGTTGTTGGAACTTTAGTGCTTATATATATATATATATATATATATATATATATATATATATATATTAGTGTAAATGACTACAGCAATATATATTTGATATACGTCCGGGGAATTTTAATTACATGTGGATTATATCTGTGTTTAATAAAAACATATGTTTCCTGGAAACCATGTGCCAGATAATATGATAAAGCGACAATACAATCAGAACCATGAAGTTAAGTGACAAATATTCGCCATGGTGTAAGTACTTTTATTATTGCATATTCTTTGGAATTGAACAGTTTATTGAGTTTCTAACATATTCCTTTACAATCTTCTGGAAATGTTACTTAGTGTGTCATTTGTATACGAAAAAATTCCCGAAAAAATTAGGCTATAGAGTTGTTTTGATTACAGCAAATTTCATTGCTTGGGGTCGAATTTACTATTAAATAGTAAAGGTATTGAACTCTGAATATAGGGTACCCAAGTTAGCCAATATAGCAACAATAAACCAATTGATATAAAATTCTACTTTGTATTGTAATTTATACATACATAATCAATTTACATTGCTACCAAAATCCATCCCGAAATTCTGCAAGTAATGCAGAAATGAATTCGGAAAAGTGACTAAAATTTTAGTCGACTTTTAGCTGGGCCCTGGCAATAATAAAATGCAATTGTCTGTGGTTTTGATAAACTGATTATCTTCAAAATACACGTAAATTATTTTGGATATTTTGATTATCTTAAAAATGTATATATTTGATAATGTTATCTTTTACATTGAAGGTACATTGAATATCTTTATTGCCCTCATTCATCAATCATTGAATAGCATGACACACCAACGAATGGGGTAAGAGGACGAACATTTCTGACAAACAGAAAAATAGATCGCTCAATCGATCGAAAGATGAAGACAGCTTAACGTCAAAATTCAAATTTCTGCATTATAAAAAGAGAACTTCCTTCCTTTTTCAGACCGGTCTGCTACAATAAAGTGGAATCTTTTATACGAAAGTTCGATAATTGTGGATTTCACATGGAAGAATTTCTTTCTGCAATAAATGGTATCTAGAATCATTATCTATACAGTATGTTTTGTTAATTTCTAGTAACTTATTGAAAAACATTTCAGATATGTCAATGATGTGATGCTTATTTCAATTTTTCGTTAGATACTCGAATTTTGAACCCATCAGAATGTGGAAAAACCTGTCATTTATTCATAAACAATCCACAGCTGAACATGTCTAAACCGATTTCCATAAGTTTAAGGACCGCATTCAACGTGTATGGTATACAATATACAGCCAGAATTGGAAATGTCAAGAGTAATAATTGCAGTCAAAAGGACATCGAGAACGTCCGCGTTAATTTGATTTGCGGATGGGAATCTGGTGAGGCGCTATTTATGTAAGGGATTAAAATGCATACATAATACAATACAATAATAGTTATTATGTGATTTTTTTCTAAGGTCACGAGTGTATACTAATTTCAGAGAATGTTGTGCGAATACTTTGTAATGATATTCATGATAGCATTTGTTAGTGACGTCATAACAATTTGTGTAGACATGTAGTGATGACACTGCCTATTCGGTACATACACCAACATGATTTATCATTGTAGTATTTACAGTGTATTAATTTTGAGTTATTTGAATGGTCATCAGGTTCATGGGATACCTGTTATAAAGGAAAGAAATGCAAGCAAAACTACGAAGTGTGTAAAGATTTGTTTGACGATTGGGAAAGGCTTTGTACACGTAAGTAATTATAGTGGTAGTTATAGCGAGCGCAGAGCTGGCTCGTACTGCGAGCTATGGGGTAAATGGTACAAAATCCTGCATTCTGAGCATTTCCTGGCACTTCGTTTTCACTTTCAAATTGTCTATTTCTTATACAAAAGTTTAGTCTTACATATACTTTCTTAATTCTTACATATGTTTTGAACTGAAAATAAGACTTTAAAAAAAGTATTAGGGAGATGAATCTCGGTTCCCGCGAGAAGGAACTGATAAATCCCTGTTTATTAATATCGTAAATCAATGGATTTATATTATTTGATAGTTACCAGAAAAGCTTTGATTGGCTCTACCAGATCTCATGCAATTCTCTTGTTGATGTACTGTTCCAGTGCCAACCATCTTCGTGACGAGTAATTGATTTCTTCATGGCTTAAATGGCAAAAGCCCTTCCCGCTAACAGACAAAAACGGTCATATATATCTATTTTAAAAAAGCGGAATACAATTTTATAAACGGATTGCACAAATCTAAAGAGCGGAATTCCGCTAAAAAGCGGAAGAAAATCGGGTCTGTAATGACTAGAGCGCGGGAAATAATCCGAGTTAAATCTAAACCTTTAACAAGAATTTTTTTTACGCCAATCCCAGAAAAAGTCCCTTGTCAAAAATGGCTGAGATCTCGCAAAGTCAGGTCTTGGATTATGATTGTGAACTTACGTGGATTATCATTCTAATCTTGTGGTCTCCTAGTTCGAAAATTCAGTGTACCATTAAAGGCGTAATGTTTAAGGAAGTGCAATGTTTATGAAAAGCAGGGTAAGATGAAGTGTGACGTCATATCTACGTCTTGACGTACGTTATAATAAGACTGACAGTGGCGGATCTAAGTACTTGTTATTTCCATTTGTAAAAGATCATTCTACCGGGACAAAACATGTATACGTAACCATTTGGCATACATAATATGGCATCGAATACAAATTGTGTTTAATCGACTGCAAACTACAAATATGTACTCTAGTTTCAAAAGAAATTGATTATTCTAACAAGAAAAAAAAAAGACTAACTTGTTAAATTATTTGAATTTAAGCTATTTGAAAAAGTACAAAAATTAAAAATGAACGGAATTCGGCCGGATCAAAAACATTTTTTTAAAATCTTTGTTTTTTCAGCGTCTAAAAATAAGAACTGATTAAATATATTTGCTTGGCACGTCCGGTAATGTAAACCACGATGACACCCCCACCCCACCACCACCTCCACCACCACCCCCCTCCACCACCCCCGATAACCAACCATGCCACTTGCTATTAACAACTGAAAAATCATTAATTAATTCTAGTTTTGTGAATAAATTTTAATATATCCTTACAGCAACAGTGAAGAGGGGCTCAAATATGTTGCAATTTATTCAATAATATGCGCATACTGAAATATTTCATCATGGTGTAACAACTAGGATTATGTACAATATTGCACTGTATAAATGTTGTTCTAATTTTCTCTTCTGAAACATGCCATTGCTACAAGGGGATTGTTATAAGAATTCCATTTGTTTTTAAAAATTAGATAGGTACGCATAGGGTGGGACGGGATCTGCGCATGTATATGCAATAGTATTGAATTTATCGATTTATTTAAAATTATCATTATATTGAAATGCGTTCTCTGCTCAAAGGCAGTGCTGTTCACACAGTTTTACAAACTTGAAAGGTTTGCAACAAGATTTGGCCATTTTTATCACACAATTAGTGACTTGGAAAGATTGAGGATAGAAATAAGTAAAATCGAGAGCATACAGTTCTAAACAAGTCGCGTAAAAGGTTAAGCAAGTCACAGTGAAGGCAGCAGAAAAAAACCTACATGTATATAGTACAAAAATATTTCAATCACATTCATGTTTTAATGATTTAATATAAAACCCTGGGAGAAAACTAAAATGGGCTGTTTCTGCAACCTAATTTAATTTAATTTCTGCTGCCTAATTGTCGCGGACGGACCTCTCAAGCTCGGTCCGTCTACGCGCCAAAAAACTCGGTCGTCATATTTTCCCATATAAAGTCTATAACCTATAAATATCAAATCTCGTGCACCCAAGTTCACTTCGTACCAAACTCCCCGTCGAGGCCTCATTACGTCACTTACGAATAGACCTCTCCTATGTGACGCACCACAATATACAGATTTGTATATTGTGAGTCCGCGATTATCACGCAGACAAATTACACTAAAGAAATAGTTCGCAGTTAAAAGTTTGAAGATATTAATATTAAGAGTATTAATATAAAAGTATGGATTTTATTTTAAACATAAAATGATCAAAATATCATTAAAAAGTAGGGAGACTCTGTTCAAATTATTGTGTAAAGTAATGAACTTGATGTTTACGTTCTTGTTTTGAAAGTTGTTTACGTTTGACGTTATGTTTTTTCGTCATTCTACAGTGACGTCACAGTATACGCGGCCTAAGAAATGCTATCCCATAATGCCTAAGTGGAAGAGTTTGGTTTGTGAGCAACCGAACTCTGGTGGAAGTTTGCACTTCGTACTGAGATGTTACATAAAATATGACGTCACAATGTACTGTTTACATCAAGTGCGTTATGTTTCCGGCGTTCAATGAATAGGCGGATCAAATCGCATAGTGCGAGGTTACGAATCAAAAATAGTTGACTTGTGAAGATGGCGATGCCAATACTTTTTGCGTCGCCCCCAAAAACGGTCACGCCGTACGACATATTAATAGCGAGCGAAGCTCGCGTCGCGACGAGCTCGCTCCAATGATTACGTAATTGAGTCACGTGATTTGCTCTTCATCAGCTGCGGTATACTGTACTTCATTGACAACCCCGTAGATGAAACAAATGAATAGTTTGGAAAGTATTAAAATGATTTTTAAATTCCAGACAAGCTGTCCCACACCTTCGTACGTTTTGTCGTGGATAATTGCTTGATTTGAAAGAAAAACAACTTAAATTGGCTCTGAAAGTAGTGTTGTAAGATGTTATGGTTCTTCGTTCATCTCAATGGTCACACCGTAAACATATTAGGTTCACTGTGTGACTATTGAGACGAGCGAAGACCCATAACATCTTACAACACGACTTGAGCAAATTCATTTAGCGCGAGAAGTATAACGCCATTGATGTAAACAGTGCATTGTTATGTCATCATTAGCTGCAGTTGTTTTTCTTTCAAATCAAGAAATTATCCACGAAAAAACGTACGAAGGTATGGGAAAGCTTGTCTGGAATTTAAAATCATTTGTGGTACTTTCCAAACTATTTATTTGTTTCATCTACGGGGTTGTCAATGAAGTATACCGCAGTGACGACGACATTTTTCTAGAAGTAGTAGAGGTAGTCCCCATCATTTTCAGCTGATGAAGAGCAAATCATGTGACTCAATTGCGTAATCATTGAAGCGAGCTCGTCGCGTCGCTTCGCTCGCTATTAATGAAGCGGCGACGAGCTCCCTCCAATGATTACACAATTGAGTCATAGGATTTGCTCTTCATCAGCTGAAAAATTATGGGGACTACCCACAATGTCTCCGGAAAAATGTCGCCGTCACTGCAGTATACTTCATTGATAACCCTGTAGATAAAACACATGAATAGCTTGGAAAGTTCCATAAATGATGTTAAACTCCAGACATGCTTTTTCATACCTTTTTACGTTTTGTTGTGCATTTCTTGGTTCGGAATAGAAAAAAATCGCAGCTGGTAATGACGTCTCAATGTACTGTTTACATTAACCGCATTATATTTCCCGTGTTAAATGATGCCTAAAGTCGTCTTCCCTCGTCTCAACAGTCACACCGTAAAACATATCAATAATAATAATATAAAACTTTATTTAAAGGTGATGCGATTAGTGTAGTACACTATTCTTCCCCGGGGTCTTCTAAATTACATTTAATATGAATTATTACAACACACATTACACAGTGATCATTGTTCGTTATCTCCGCTTTTCAAAATAAACTTGAAATCTACATAGAAACACATACCTTCGCAGAATTACACACATACATATTCAAATGATATCATAAAATATGAATACGGAGGGAGATTCAAGAAGTCAACACAAATATAACAATATACAGAGCACGACAAGGGAGATAAACTGTTCCGATGAGGAAACATTGAAGGACTCTCACGGTTGCTTTTAATAAGTTTATCCACATTAAGTTTAAATATAGACAAGAAAGGTCACATTATTCCATCATTCTAAAGGCGTACCGTACGTACACCTTGTACTGAAAATATTTTTACATGTACAGAAAAGCTCACTGGTTTTAATAATAATAATAATAATTGGTTTTATACAGCGCCTTTTCCAGCGTATGCTGCTCAAAGCGCTTTACAATAATCAATGTACATTATTACCCCGGCATACCTTATATCAATCTAGAACTTTCTCAGCCTCCTAGGAAGGATACAGTGCAAGCTGCCATTACAAGCGCTAGAGCACTAACATTCTAACAATATCTTTCACTGTCTATAGCCAGGTACCTCTTTTACACTTGGATGAAGAATGTTCCTAATATTACGCAAATTGAATTTTACAAACTGAATCTATGTGAAAATGATAATGAAAATGATCGATCAAATTGAACACTAAGCAGTTTTTCAACTTCAAATTTCTGAAGATTTGTTCCGAGATCTGCATTATTAGACATGATTATTTGTTTTTAGATTTTCTTTGTTTTGTTCCCATAATCATATATTTGCTTTTATCTACATGTAAGACTATTTGCTTTAGTAAAAACTAATTTTCAATTTCGCGCAAATCAGAATTTATTGCTGATTCAATACAATGTATATTACTGCCTTGAATATGTGAAGTTATAGCATTAGCAAAATATTCTTTATTAGAATATCTTACATACATAGGAAGGTCATAAAATGCCGTCGATATATCTCGTCCACTTCTACTTCATACTTAGATATTTTATTGAAAGCAAATTAGCAACCCAACTTAATGACAAACGGGATGATTTCAACTTCTCCGTCGTCAACTTCCCATATTTATGTAGCATCAACTTGATTGTCAGTAGCTTGCCTCGATTTAAAAACCGATCATACACAGAATATTTTCTCGAGTATCAAATCAATTGAGAGACATAAAATCCATATGCAGGTGATAATGGAATATTGTTTCATAGATATGGGAAGTTGACGATGGAAAAGCTGAAGTAATCCTGTATTTCATAAAGTTGAGTTGTTAGTTTGCCGCTAGTATCTAAATTCAATAAAATATCTAAGTATGACGCAGATGTGGGCGACTCTGTGATGTCTTTTATTTCGAGTTTATTGGGGTATATCGAATCGACATGTGAATGGAAAGGATCATTGTTCTATATAAAACATCGTCAATATATCTAAATGTCGATTTGAAGGTCACAGCAAGTGATTTTTTCTTCCCAAGTAGACGCGTTTTAATTAATTCTGCCTCGTAAGAATATAAAAGCAAGTCAGCTAATTAAGGAGCTCATGGCAATTCTAACAAACTGTTGGAAGACCTGATAACCAAAGACTACAAAGACATTGTCAATGACTAACTCCAACATCTTTTAATAGCAATTTCAAAGTAATTGTGCGTAGACTCAGAGTGGTGTTTCACAAAGTAGTTTTTTAATGACTGACCAGTAAATATGGATAGTTCCTTTTCCTATTTTTTATTCAAGAAGCAATTGTCTATGATGTTAAAATGCCTAGTTTTTAATTCATCATGAGGAATGATTGTGTAAAGTGTTAAAAAGTCATACCTTTAGATTTTATTGTTTATAGGAGTTATGAGATTAATCACTGTTCGTTATCTTCACCTTGCATTGTGTTGATTTAAAAAAAAAAATCGTGATTTCAAATCTAATAAATCACCTTTAGATTTTGTTTAGAATCCACATTCATATATACCTTTCCTGGCATATTTTGCGGCAAAATACGTTTGAAATTTCTCCGTCCCAGCAATCAATATTTCCATGATGTATCATGTGATCACATGTCATATAATTTTGTGGTTATTACATAGATTACATATTCTTTGTAGGTGCCGCTTCTGTAGGAGAAGCTTGTTATGACGAGAGAGACTGCATAGGAACAGTCAATGCTACCCGATGTGTGTTTGATTTACAAAAGCAATACAGCGTGTGTATTTGTGACATGGGACTCGTCAGCATTGACCAACAGTGTTTGCAAAGAAAGTATTTTCACCTTTCGTTTCCCTGTCGGTCTTTGTGGGAAGATTTCATATAAATGTGTCGTGCTGCATAGGTTACAACTCGTTCTTTTCACAGTGAAAACACTGCAATCAAATTTAGAATATGTGGACTATTTGAATTATCATTTATCGAAGCAGGCTACTGACAAACAATTTGATGGTGCAATAGTCTCGTTTAAAGTCAGCATTTCGCAAATTCTATGGTCGTTATAACGATCTTGTTTGCCAATACAACTTATCATTGGGTCCAATGCTATCTGACGTGTTTCATAACGATTGTTAGGCCGTTCTTGGCACACTGATTTTGATTACAGATAGCTCCGTTTACCTGATCAAGATATTGGGCTCATGGCGGGTGTAACCGGTCGACAGGGGGTGTTTATTGTTCCTAGGCACCTGATTCCACCTCTGGTATATGCAGAAGCCCGTGTTTGCCCAAGTCTGTATTTTGTGTTACTTATAGGAATTATAAGATTAATCACTCTTCGTTATATTCACCTTTCATCCATGATTTCAGCATAATGATACTTCGAACCATTAAATTAATCTTACTATATTTATCAAAATTCACACGCACATCGTTCATATTCATGAGGAAATGTCTATCATCTTAATTAATAAAGCTATCCAAGGCAAAACATAATTGTAAATATCGCAAAAAAGACTTCGATGAAAGGTGAAGATAACGAACAGTAATCAATCCCATAACTCCTATAAGCAATACAAAATAGATAGTTGAGCAAATACGGACCCCTGGACACACCAGAGGTGGGATCTGGTGCCTATGAGGAGAAAGCATCCCCTGTCGACCGGTCACACCCGCAGTGAGCCCTATATCCTGATCAGGTAAACGGAAAAAATTACTGTTTTGATTTTATTTTATAGGTCCGTGATTACCCAACTCTCTATTTTGTATTGCTTAAAAGAGTTATGAGATTGATCACTGTTCGTTATCTTCATCTTTCATAGATGGTAAAAAGATTCATGAAAGCTGTCGTACAGATAAACAATGCACAGGGGCTCCTAAAGCAGTGAAATGTCGCTATGTAGAGGAGTATCAAGACAATGTGTGTGCCTGCAGTGGAGGTTTGGATTGGATGAACGGAGACTGTATTAAACGTAAGGATTAGTGTGTACCTCGTAAAACTACGCCTAATGGAATTTGAAGTTGAATCGATGAGCATTTCAAACTCTCAATGAAATGCTAGTATTGTCAGTTTTTAACAGATATTAGTAATTTCGTAAAAAACCAAGTGGAAATGCAGCGATCTTTAATATCAAGAAAGAGTTAGCTATTTAAAAGATATAATTTCAATTTCAAAAGTTAAAAATGATAATTTTTGTTATCTAAGCCAAAAGAAAACTTCTAGAATTTTGCAACGAGGAGGAACACTGCGACTCGGACTTCCAATGTAAACGAATTGGCGAGAGAAATTTTTGCTCCTGTCAAGAGGGATTCGAGATCTTCGATGGAAAATGTTTACAAGGTGATTGCAACTGACATGGTGTTAAAGAAATGTAGAAATGAGTTATGAAACCCTGATACAAAAATTCTCAGAATCGGTTGTGTTGTATTTACAAAGGTTCTTAGGCCACCTTTGAACGATTTTTGTTTGTCAGCTTTTCTCTAACCATCTGAGAAGGTAGGTAGCCTAACACTATTTTGTTTTAGGAGAAGACTATTCATTTTTATGGGGAATTTACATTTTACGGACAAAATCGTGTAAATTATTCTAAATGGGCCCATGATGCAAAGAGTAATTACCAAGTTCGAAATAGCAAAAATGATAAGCGCTCGACATTCTGCTATTAAACACCAGGGTCTAGTTGTGCAAAGTTTAGTTACGTTGATTTCTTAGTTATCGTTTAGTTAACACTCTATAAATATAAAAAAAGAATAAGGGTAAGTCAACTGTCAATTAAAGTTAACTAATTATTTTGCACATGGTTCGTCCTTCATTTAGATGTACATGTGTTTATATAGGTAAATTCCGAAACATATATCATTGTTTAGAATAGATTTTCGTAGTAAAATTTAAAGGTTTGCCATTAAGATTGAGATGAAAAGATTTTATTTCATTCGAGCATGACATAGCAAACTAAGATTTTATAGTTTGTTTGACTTGAGTCTTTTCATAACAGATTATGTATCTTTAATTGTTATATTACAAATTCTGTATGTTAAACTAAGACTTTCTTTTATGAGAAATTCCGTTTCCTTAATTGTTACTTAGTTGAGGTTTCTCTTGGAGATGATTGTGAGGACGACAGACAATGCACCAGCATAGAATGTGCTAAATGTGTTTACAACGAGACTCTCGGGAACCATTTATGCGCCTGTGAAGAGAAATGTATTCAAAATGGCAGAAGGTGCTTACTTTGTGAGTATTTTTTACCATATCTTGTAATGCTTGAAAATATGACTAGTTTGGAACCATGACAGATAATCATAATACGTAAACAAACTGTTAATTGCGTGTGAGAAAATTCCGCGGCATTCACGGAATACTGTGATAAACTCGAAAAAGGCTCGAATGCGAAAACTACTCACAGCGAACCAGTTTACCACAGGTGAATCACGAAATAAAGTAGCCGCGAATAAAAGTTGGTTTGCAGTAGACTACTGTGTTATAGTAAATCGTTTTTCCTTGACTGAGTTAATTTGTTTCTTAGGGGGATGGGGGTGTTGTTTGTTGGGTTTTGAGATACAGTTCTTGCATTCCAGCTAACCGCCGTCTGTATGAATCCTGTGAAGTAAGCAAACAATGTAGAGGGACTCTGAACGCCAAAGAATGTAGATATGTAGAGGGAATAAAACTCTGTCATTGTCCAGATGGATACGCCGTGTTTGGTGGGATTTGTTTAAAAGGTTAACATGTTCAATAGTGTTTACATTCTTAACTATCGCTGTATATCATTCCAAAGTTTGCCTCCAGTGTTTAATGAAAGAATGAATAGTCACTATCTCCATGTATTCCATCCCAAATTTTGTCTTCAGTGTTTTATGAAATAATCAGTGTTTAATGAAATAATGATAAGTTAAAGTGATTCAAATGTGTAAATGGAAACGGATGAAGTCTGCACTTTTCGTCCTTTTACAACAGGTGGAGTATCATTAAGAGGGATATGTATATTTTCTGAGCAATGTACTGGTACGCAAAATGCAGGAACGTGTCTCTACTACAACGAAGAGCGGGAAACTGTTTGTAGCTGTGATCAAGGGTTTTTTGAAGAGGGCGAAAAATGCTTAGAAGGTAGTTTTCACAAATCCTAAAAGCTTGCTATGATTGTACAGTATTTGTATAAGACGGAAGTAAATTTTGCTCAAATTGATTCGAAGTTTTATCAACTGATACATGTAGGGCAGAAATAGTTATGTACAACAACATCCACAGGAATATATTCACTCATTTATAGAAAACGTTCCCTTAAATACTTCTCAATCTTACTTCTGAATGGATAATTTTGTGTGCCTTTTCATATTTATATTTGTATATAGAATAACACGAAATTTGATAGCGTTTCATCCTTATCGTCAAGGCTTAGGTTTAATAGAAAAGTCTTTGAAAAATTGAAAAGGTCTAAAAGACTGAAGTGCTATTACGATTTACCGCACTACCACCACACAATTACCTCAGCACTCATCCCCACCACACCATCACAACAGTAACATCACATCAATCACAATTACCACTACAATCATTACCCCTACTAACCCCAACACAACCGCCATCACCATCATCACCACCACTACACAATCAACATCACTCCACCACCACCATCACCATCATCACCACCACTACACAATCAACATCACTCCACCACCACCATCAACATCATCACTACCACTACACAATCACCATCACTCCACCACCACCATCAATATCATCACTACCACTACACAATCACCATCACTCCACCATCACCATCAACATCATCACTACCACTACACAATCACCATCACTCCACCATCACCATCAACATCATCACTACCACTACACAATCAACATCACTCCACCACCATCATCACTATCATCACCACCACTACACAATCACCATCACTCCACCATCACCATCAACATCATCACTACCACTACACAATCACCATCACTCCACCACCATCATCACTATCATCACCACCACTACACAATCACCATCACTCCACCATCACCATCAACATCATCATTACCACTACACAATCACCATCACTCCACCACCACCATCAACATCATCACTACCACTACACAATCACCATCACTCCACCACCACCGTCACCAATATCACCCAACTACCACAATCACCATCACTCCACCACCACCACCACCACTACACAATCACCATCACTCCACCATCACCATCATCACTACCACTACACAATCAACATCACTCCACCACCACCATCAACATCATCACTACCACTACACAATCACCATCACTCCACCACCACCATCAACATCATCACCACCACTACACAATCAACATCACTCCACCACCACCATCAACATCATCACTACCACTACACAATCACCATCACTCCACCATCACCAATATCACCCCACTACCACAATCATCACTAACCACCATTACCCCCACCATCACAATCATCATCACGACCACGATCACGCAACCACCATCATCGCTGCCATCATCACCTAACCCCTACCACCACCACCACCACCACGAAATTAACATTTGATGCTATAGTGTTAGCTTAAGATTGCTAAATCGATGGATGGACAATTGCAATTACAGAATTTCCCCCACGAGTAGGACCTATGTGTACCCTAACGTATTCAAGCACGGAAACTCTTTCTAGTTTTTAGTCTGCACTTTCATCATGCCAATTATTCAAACCGATATATCTCAGTGAACGCGAATTAAAGGACATCACAGAGTCTTCCACATCTGTTTCGTACTTTGATATTCTATTGAAGATAAATATTAACGGCAAACTAACATCTTAATTTTATGACAAACGGAATGAATTCAGTTTGTCCACCATCAACTTCCCATATTCATGTAGCAATATTCCAATATTACCTGCATATGATGCTGATGCCTCTCAACTGATTCGATACACAAGAGCTTGTTCTGCCTATGATCAGATTTTGAATTGAGGGAGGAAAGTCGATGTTATAGGGGTTTCAACAGTCTCGTTGAAAGTCAGAAGTTTAGAAAGATTTAGTTTCCATATGAGTGAAATATTCTCGAGAGGGACGTTAAACAATATTCAATCTATCAATCATCCTATCATTGGTTCTAATGTTGTCTGACATTTTTTATATCAATTATTACGCTGTTCTTTACACATTGATTTTGACAAAGGATTGTTTCGTTTACCTGATCAACATATAGGGCTCACGACGGGTATGACTGTTTGACAGGGGATGCGTACTACTCCTAGGCACGGGATACCACTTCTGGTATGTCCAGGGGTCCTTGTTTGTCTAACTCCCAACTTTGTATTCCATATAGGAGTTATGAGACCAATCAGTATCCGTTATCTTCACCTATTCATTATTAGGTTTTCATTACCCAACTGCAAAACTGAAGCTGAAAAATATGTTAATGAATAAAATATGATACATGTTGTTTGCATAAACTTTGTACAAGTAAGGACATTGAAAACCAATTTCATTTTATTTCATATTCAAATATTCATTTAAGACAAGCTAGGTGGTGATATTTCCATACCTCCTATGCAGAATATAAAAGGCTAACATGGACGTATACATATATATTGCTCACATGTAATCTTCATACTATCAATATTTGTTTAATGTAAATAGGGTAAATATTGTTCATCTGAGCTGATGTAAGACATGAAGAATACAGAACTTGAACTGAATGAGAGTAATCAAAAATGTCTTCACTAGTATTTTTCCTTTAATCCCAGGAATGGTCTCCTCTGGACAGTCTTGTGTAGAATCTACTGAATGCAGTAGTAACAGTGAGGTATGTGTACAGGGAGAGTGCTCACCTGACAAATCAACACCTGGCGCAGACAGAGATAAAAGTATTACAAGTGAATCTATACTGAGCTTATCATCCTCTTTTGATTTTTATTCTTTGATTCCTTTATACATGTATATATTATATGTGGTAGCTGGTCTAGAGGTTAGAGTGTTCGGCGCGCATGCGGAAGGCCGGTGTTCGAATTCCGGCAACGACAGACGTAAGTCTTTAAAACAGGTAGTGAGAATTCCCTCGTCAAACGCTCGGCATCAGGTGTGAATGTCATGGGTCCTCGGAGATGACCTTAAAAATGGATGTCCTGTGTCACAGTAGGTGTGGTACGCTTAAGAACCATCACTGCTCAATGACTGCAATCGCCAAGCAAAGGCCTAAAATTGAAGCCCCTCATCGGTGTTGGTGACGAGAGAGAGAGAGAGAGAGAGAGAGAGAGAGAGAGAGATGCCACTTGTTGACGAGGAATGCCTTAAGATCAAGTTGCGTAATAATATTGAACACGGTGTTTTGGTTCGGGAACCAACGTTTCTTGACCAACATAGAATCTCGGAACCATTCATAAGCCTGTCAGGAGAAATGTATTAAAAATGGCAGTAGGTGCTTACTTTGTGAGTAATTTTTACCATATATTGTAATGCTTGAAAATGTGACTATTTTGGAACCGTGACAGATATCAATGATACTGTAAACAAACTGTTATTTGCGTGCTAGAAAATTTCGCGAGATTCGCAAGAATCTCATCGTCGTGAATATTTCTCGTTGTGAAGCAGTTCTTGAATGTCTAACATAAACTCGAAAAAGGCTCGAATGCGAAAACTAGTCGCAGTGAACCAGTTTACCACAGGTGAATCGCAAAATGAAATAGCCGCGAATAAATGTTGGTTTACAGTATGCATATATATTGCTCACATGTGATTTTCATATTATGAATATTTGTTGAGTGTAAATAGGGTAAATATTGTTCATCTGAGATGATGTAAGACATGAAGAATACAGAACCTGAACTGAACAAGAGTAATCAAAAATGTCTTAGCAAGCATCTTTCCTTTAGTCCGAGAAGAAAAAAGGTGGTGTGATCGAAATTAGCCATTTTGGCAGATCTATCCAAGAATGTGTTTAACATACTTATGTACAATTTTTCAAATTTTCTCTGTATCTTATATTTGTAATTACCAGGAATGGTCTCCTCTGGACAGTCTTGTGTAGAATCCACTCAATGCAGTAGTAATAGTGAGGTGTGTGTACATGGAGAATCAACACCTGACGCAGACAGAGATAAAAGTATTACAAGTGAATCTAGTCTGGACTTATCATCCTCTTATGATTTTTATTCTTTGAATCCTTTATACATGTATATATTATGTGATATAGCTGGTCTAGAGGTTAGAGCGTTCGCCGTGCATGCGGAAGGCCGGGGTTCGAATCCTAACAACGACAGACGTAAGTCGTTAAAACAGGTAGTGAGAGTTCCCTCGTCAAACGCTCGGCATTAGGTGTGAATGTCATGGGTCCTCGGATATGACCTTAAAATGGATATCCTGTGTCACCGTAGGTGTGGTACGCTTAAGAACCATCACTGCTCAATGACTGCAAGCGCCGAGCAAAGGACTAAATTTTAAGCCCTTTGCCGGTGTTGGTGACGTCTCCATTTGAGTGAAAAATTCTCCAGAGAGGTGTTAAACAAAATACAATCCATCAGAGAGAGAGAGAGAGAGAGAGAGAGAGAGAGAGAGAGAGAGAGAGAGAGAGTATTCAATTGATGTAATTTTATTAATTTTCATATCAGGATTTACCAGAAGACTGTTGTTTGTTGGATTCGGTTCTTTTGTTGTCGGAGTACTTGGTACAGTGTTTGTATTTAGCTGTCTCCGGAGAAGAAAACGTCGACATGAGAGGTACTGAGATTTAACAGAAGATAGACACAGAAAGATAAACATAACTGTATATTGTATTCAAACTTGCATCTGGGTAAAGAATTACTGAAGAAAGCACCAACTATTCTCTTGCATGTTTAATGACTGTTTAATATGTTTGGCCTTGTTTACGTTGATCACACTGATGATACACAACGGTGCGCTGAGAAATTGAATAACACGCATATTTTTGAATTTCTTCAATTAGTAAAATTATGTGAATATCTAGATGTAGCCAATTTCAAGTTATGCGTGAATTACGTGACTTTTATTTGCTGTAAATGTTTTGTTGGTTTGCAAGGGTAAATCACGCTCACAGGCAATTTTATGACGTCATTTGTGACGTCTCAAGCAATACTTAACATTTACAGAAACCATTCTCCATTAGTCAAATTTATTATCTTTATATCGATTCATTCATATGTCAATCTATTGATCTAACGATTTATCAATCTATCCTTTGAAATTATCATTTTATGGATAACTTGTTGACGTCATCAAACATTCGTTAATTTATGTTGATATATGTTTTCAAATTAGCAGATGATAACACTGGAATTCCATAAATTGGATCGCATTACCATACCATACATACATGTACCGTAAAGTCTCTTTTACGGAACACAAATTTGGCAGATTTGGATTTTTGGTGAATAAAGTTTTAGTAAATTTATTTTCACCATGTATATGAAAGGTAAAAATAACGAACAGTGATCAATCTCATAACTCCTAAGATAAATAGTTGGGTAAACACTGTCCCTTGGACATACCAGAGATGGGATCAGATACCTAAGAGGAAAAATCATCGCCTATCAATCAGTCACACTCGCCGTGAGTCGTATATCTTGATCAGGAAAACGGAGTAATCCGTTGTCAAAATATGTGTGCCAAGAACGGCCTGACGATCAGTATAAAACCCGCCAGACAGCATTTGATTCAATGACAGGTAGTATTGGCAAATTGAATTATTATAACGATCATATAATTTGCAAAATGCTGACTTTAAACGAGACTGCTCAAATCCTTGTAACATTAATTTGTCAGTAGCCTGTCTTGATTTAGAACAATGATCATACGCAGAATAAGCTCTTGCATATTGAATCAGTTGAGAGATATAAACACCATATGCAGGTGATAATGAGATATTGCTACATAAATATGGGAATTTCACATTGGAGAAGCTGAAATCATACCGTTTGTCATAAATTTGAGTTGTTAGTATGTCGTTAATATTCATTTTCAATAAAATATCTAAGTACAAAGCAGATGTGGAGGACCTTGTGGTGTCTTTTATCTCGAGTTCAAAGGAATATATCGAATTGACATATATGTAAGCTGATGAACTTAGATTTAGTGATTATTGCTTCATCTCTAATCATGCTTTCTATAGGCGTATTAATAGTATATCTATTTCTTAATTATTTACAAAAACAATACAATTAGCATTAGTAGTGAATAATGAATGGGGAAGTTCTTTTAAAACGTAATGAACTGTCAATGACGTCATAGAAATGCTTGTGGACATGCTTCCAATCCCTCGGTGAATGTTTACATTATATACTTACTGAATGTTGGATTGTTTGTGTGATGGTAAATTTGTACATTACGTAAGGATACTTGTCTCTCGATATATGTTCCTTCATGAATATACACAATGACCAAACAATACTGGCTGACACGTTGCCCACTATAAAAAGGTGTCACTCTGTGGAGTATATAAGGGACGCAGGCTCCTACAGATCGGTTGGTGTCCCTCGGATTATCCTTCGAGATATCAAAGATTTGTCTTATGTACAATCGTCAAATTGTCAGCTTTGGTACATAAACCAAAATTCTTATACCCAAATTAAAGACTGTTATGTTCCTTTAAGAGATATTTTTGATGATTCCTTTTTAGATCCCATGTGCTCAATCTCAAAATGTTCTGCAAAACATTGTAAAACATGTGATATACTGATCACAAGAAATTCATTTAGCAGTAATCTCACTGGACGTAGTTTCTGTACCAAAACTTTTGATAATTTGACTTGTAAATCTTCTAATGTTATCTACGCTATTGATTGTAACCTATGTAGCTTAATTTATGTGGGAGAAACCAAGGGTTCACTTAATAAAAGAATATCGCGGCACAGATTTCAAATAAATAATGGTGGTAACCAACTTCTTTACAAGGATTTTAATGCACCGGGCCACTCCATCTTGTCCATGAAGGTAAGGATTTTGGAAAAAAATTACCATCACACAAACAATCCAACATTAAGTACCCCTTTTCCTAGACAAGGAGAAGATCACTGGATCAGGACCCTAGACACTGTATTTCCATATGGATGCAATGATAATGTATATGATGTGGGAAATTTGACTAGTGCACAAGGAAATAACGTGAATGTCATGGGACTCTTTCCCAATACTCAAAGACGGAAACGCACTCATGGACATCGTTCATATAAAAGACCAAGTATAAATGTTTGATTCACTTTTGCCTTAGGTCAACAGACAATTAGGTCCACATCATATTCGTACAAAACTTTACTCTGTTCCATTGAGAGTTTTACATACGTTATTTGAAGAAGCTACAGCTAGTCTATACTTGAATTTTCAACACCTGAATATAGCCTGAACTCTATGATTATGGATGTTGCCTATCACAGGCTTTTTAAACCAGCACGGGTCATGGATGATATTCCTTCCAAACCATGCCGCCAATTCATTAAGCTTAAATTTATAAACAAAGGAATAAATGCCGTCAACATAAGCAACATTCTTGGTCATAAAAGGGTTCAGTCGTGTATTCCAACTTATTTCAAGTTCA
The DNA here is from genome assembly GCF_947568905.1 of Ostrea edulis. Lineage (NCBI taxonomy): Eukaryota > Metazoa > Mollusca > Bivalvia > Ostreida > Ostreidae > Ostrea > Ostrea edulis. Next base: position 23,271,053 of record NC_079173.1, on the reverse strand, counting down.
AGTCTACACCCTGTATTTCCTACAGCTATACTTCTACTATTGCATGCAAACGTTTTAATTATAAACAAACTTTGCAGTGCCTAGACATAGACCATATTATACGTAATTCACCAACGTCTTCTTGTTCTTCATCTGCGTTCAACTATAATCCAGCTTGATATGTCATTACTGGTGATGTTGATATAGTTGAAAATGAGGACCTGAAATCACTTATTCTAAAAGGTCCTAAATACAGAGAACCTCGGTCGTTTAATTGGCGACAGAACTTCATCTCTATTATGAATTATGTCGAAGATTATGCCAGACGATGGGCTAAATATGGAGAAAAATTTGATACTTTGTCAGAATGGGTTAAAAGCATAAGAGGAATATTAAAATCCCGCATTAGGCATATTAAAACAAACGTACGTACCATTTATCCTGCTGTGTTTAGTAAACCAAAAGTGATAAAAGAATTAGATAGGTTACATGAGGAATATGTTTTGGTTCCAGCTATCAAAGCTTGTAACAACATTGTCTTTGTAAGAGTCGTTATTGCAACTGTATTTTAAACGAACTTGGCATTAACTCCACTTTTGGCAATCGTACTTATACTCCAACTGCCCTTTCAAAAGTTGAAATTCTTCAAACCCCATGCTTCAGTTTTAGACACGTTTAAAGGGACTGATGCACGATTTTCACCAAAAATTTCTTTTTCATTTTAATGATCAAAATCAACTGTCTAATGTGTTTAAAAGAGTTCACATAAAAATTAAGGTTATACATTATTACAGAAGCTCATTTTAGAGAGTTTATTATTTGTTTTGTAAACAAAGATTGGAGTATATAATTGTTTACGAAATGTTCAAAAGAAATGGATATTGATCTAACTTTATCATAACTTTCACATTTCAAGCATTTTTGAGGTAAAATGTGTAATCTAAAAGTTAAAATTTGTGACTATGCAAAATTAAGATGCTTTACATTACAAAATCAATATTTCACTTGTTTGTTTGTATACATAAAAAGACTCGAGTCTTTGTTTACATAACAGAGATTTAAGGCTAAAATATTGCTTTTATTCTTGCATTCAGAAGGTCAAACATTTGGCTGTCAACATTAAAAGAGTTATATTTTTAATGTTTAACATAAAAATTGAAAAAATATTTTTATCAAAAATCGTGAACCAGTCCCTTTAATATCCCAGTCAATGGGTCGAATGAATATGAGTTACCGTACCTATACTGGATTGTTAAACTATATAAAAACCCTTACAAACAAAGATACATTGCTGGATACAGTAAGTGCTCTACCAAACCCCCATCTTTGCTCTTCACGAAAATATTAACAGCTTTGGAGAAACTTCAAATTTACTGTGCGACTACATATGTCAGAAGTGATGTTAATCAAATGCGGATTCTAAAAAGTTCTAAAGACCTTTAAGTAAACTTGAAATCGCAAAACTTTTCCCAAATCAATCAAATCAAAACGTATGACTTTTCAACATTTTACAAGACCATTCCTCACGATAAATTAAAGACTAGACTTTTTGACATCATAGACCGTTGCTTCTTCAATAAAAATGGAAAAAGGAAATATTCATATCTGTGATCAGTCATCCAAAAAATTGCTTTTGTTAAACACCACTCTGATTCCTCACAGAAGTTCTCTGAAGTTGAAATACAAAAATATGCTAGAGTTTCTCATTCTCCATCGTCATATTAACCATGTGTAGCAATATTCCATTATCATGTGCATATGGTGTTTATATCTCTCAACTGATTCTATACGCAAGAGCTTGTTCTGCGTATGGTCAGGGTTTAAATCGAGGCAAGCTACTGACAAACAAGTTGATGGTACAGGAGTTTCAATAATCTCGATTGAAGTCAGCATTTCGCAAATTCTATGGTCGTTATAACGATATAGTTCGTCAATACAACCTATCATTTGGGTCAAATGCTGTGTGACGTGTTTCATACCGATTGTTAGGCGGTTCTTGGCACACTGAGTTTGACTACTGATAACTCCGTTTACCTGATCAGGATATAGGGCTCACGGCGGGTGTGACCGGTGGACGGGATGCTTACTCCTCGTAGGCACCTGATCCCACCTCTGGCGTCTCCAGGGGTCTGTGTTTGCCTAACTATCTATTTTGTATTGCTTATAGGAGTTATGAGATTGATCACTGTTCGTTATATTCACCTTTCATATGTTGAATGTTGTTATCGAATAATGTAATCAAATATGTTAGCTTTACTGGAGGAGAATGGGAGTTGAGGAGGTGTTTAGTTATATGGTATGTCATAGTTTCTGTTAGTAACAGATTAGATATTGTTATAATACCTACTCGTTGTTGTAACAGGTTAGATATTGTTATAATACCTGTTCGTTGTTGTAACAGGTTAGATATTGTTATAATACCTGCTCGTTATTATAACAGGTTAGATATGCAAACACAGGAGCTGGAACTCAGCCTCAATACTTACGTAGTCCACAGCGAGATCATTTACGAATCAGCAGAAAATGTAAGAAAATTCTGTCTTACTTTCATTCCTATCTTCATCATAAAACCTCTTTTTTGTATTGCTTATAGGAGTTATGAGATTGATCACTGTTCGTTATCTTCACCTTTCATATTCTACATTGACTATCATGTCTGATAGGAAGTAACATATACAAATAAATTGATGTGCGTCATTTTCCATCAATCTCGCAATTGCAACAGAATATTTTGTGTGGATATACATAAACCATAACATTTTCCAATCTCTTACTGGTATTTGTACCTGGTAGTTATTGTCATAAACGTATTGAATAAAATTAAACTAAACTACATCTATTAGTATGCCTTTAGGGATCTAGAAAGTCTATTTGTGTGTGTTCAAAATAAGGGATGCTTACTCCGAGACATCTGATCCCACCTCTGGTATGTCCAGGGGTCCGTGTTTGTTCAACTCTCTATTTTGTATTCCTTATAGGATTTATGAGATTGGTAACTGTTTTTTATTTTCACCTTTTTCCTAAAACGTTTCAGAATCCACCAAGGCTTGATGAGGACGATGTGGGGGGGGGGGGGGAATCGCAGACATCTGCAGTGCGTGTCTTCACGTTCACCATATAGAAATCTCGGAGCATCCCGTACAGAACGTTTCTGACGTCACCCCGCCGATACCTTCCGAAGCCACGGAATGTGAATCCCCTGAAGATCTTGATACGTACAGTCATCTTGCAGGGTGGAGAAAGGACTGTGTGCGACAGAAAACCTCCGAAAAGAACGAACTACCACTACCATCTCCTTCACCCTAAGATCCTCCACCCTAAAATCTCCCACCCTAAGAAAGTCAATCACGCCAGAAGATTTCTATATGTGTGAAATGCAACTGATTTAAGGAATATTACGACAGACTTGGGTTAATTCATAATATTTACATTCACTGAATCTTTTCTCTTATATTTCTTTCGAAATTGGCATTGCTTTCAATATACAATGAATACATGTTTGTTTCAAACTAGCTCGATCTGGTTTTCTAGTACCACCTGTCTGCATAATCATTAACAAATATGGAACGTCAACAAGGCCAAAGGGTGTATTGGTTGTTTCGTTTAACGTAACAAATGGATCAACCATATATTTTAGAACTTAATTCTAGTTTATATTTTAAAAAATGTATTAAAATATAAATATACACAATAAAATGTCTTTCTCTGTTGTTTCATTGAGTGATAAAGGTAGCAATCATTGCAGAAAAAAATTTGCATAACCCGCATTTTTTCTGTTATGCTTGCTACCTTCATCACCCGAGGAAACAACAAAGAAAGCATTTTATTGTTTAATTCAAGTTCGCTAGCATGAAAAGAAATATAAGACAGAAATAAATTTTAATTCATTATCCATGTTTAACAAGTTTTGTTTCATTTGATTATCTTATTTATGCGAAATAAACATGTTTTTTTTTCTGAGAAAAGTTCGAGAAAACACCATACATTTTTTCCAAGGAAATTAACCAAACTTTGAGATTGTGCGTTATACATGAGGATGCGTTATACGTTAGACCCATAACTAATGTATTGCCTGGGGCCTAGTTCCATCTGAAGCACTGACTCGTGACAGAGAAATTAATAAACCGTAATTTTTATTTTGATAATGAAATGTTGTACAAGCAGCAATCAAATTGCACTTGGGTATGAACAGATTTGCAGGGTCTTTCCAATGTACGATTGAATTATTCTTGATCCTCCACAAAAGTTTACTTTATTAAGGTAGTGGACTCACGGCAGGTGTGACAGGTGAAGAGGGGATGCTTACTCCTCCTAAGCACCTGGTCTGACCTCTGGTATGTCCAGGGGTCCATGTTTGCCCTACTCTTAATTTTGTAATCTTTATAAGAGTCACGAGATTGATTACTGTTCATTATTTTCACCTTTTTGTTCTTTATGAGGTTTATGACAATGCCCATATTTTGTAATCTTCATTTTTTCAACCTTCAGGAATGTAAGGTATCCTAATATCCAAGAACACCTTTTCTCAAAGATGAAAGGCGAAGATAACGAAAAGTGATCAATCTCGTAACTCCTATAAACAATACAAAATAGAGAGTTGGGCAAACCCGGGCCCCTGGATATACCAGAGGTGGGCCCAGGTGCCTAGGAGGAGTAAGCATCCTCTGTCAACCGTGTAAGATGTAATGTATTCGTTGGGCCTTTCTTGTTGTAACTCACTTTGACATATCTCTGAGTGGTGAAATTATTCTCTTGATCCCTGAGCCATATTGGGTTAAACCACTCTATCATGGCATGGTAGAGCCCAAATTTTAAATCTGTCCCCTTCAGTGCTTCCTTTAAATGACCTGCAGATACATGATGTAATGGTTATATTCATTAGAAATATTGCAAACACATAAATCCCTATAGTTTAATCCTCAATTAGATGACAATTAAATAACATACTCTTGAATGTGTATAGAGTTTATATATGTAATAATTAGTTCTTTTGTTTTGTGTTGCAACCATATATTGTCCACATATTTATATGAAATGTTGTATCAATAGTGATATTAATATTCATATCTTCCTATATATTGTATAGAACTGTATATGAAATGTTGTAATAATAGTGACCCACTAGGTCTTGCTTTGTACCGACATTAGTTTGGGTACATGCTATATCCATTACAGTGTTTGGAAGATAGCACAACATATCTACGAAGAAAAGAGCAACTGCTTTGTCGAGTTGGAACGAATTAGTGAAATACATATTTGTTGGAGTCAAAATCAACAAAATGTAATAAAGCACGTTTTCGCCATTCCATGTGATGTTAATTTGTGGGAAATTTGATTATTATCAATTTGCAGATAAAATAGTATTCTGGACTTTGTTTCAACTGAAGAGTATATTCAGCATGATCAACCAAAATATCACAAATTAGGGCGGCATATTGCCATAACATTATGGCTGATTTCCTTTCACAAATGCATAGATAAAACCAGTCATATATATTTTTCTTCTGTTTCCGTCCAGTGGGGTTAAAATGTAAGGTTGTCGATCTGAACTAGAGTCCCTCAAGTGATTTTGATTTCTTTCACCTTGTGATCTTTAAAAAAAAATACAACTACAATATTAAATCAAGTAAATGTTTCAATTCAAAAATATTGTGTGCATCTGTTTGTTTTGGTGTTTTGTACCTCTTTGATAAAGAGAATTAATAGTACTGGACTTCTTTCATAAAATAGACGATTGCGGTGGGTTAAGAGTATTATACTTCTTTCAGAAAATAGACGATTGTGGTGGATTTCCTCTATTCAAAGTTATCTTTGTTTCTCTATCTTCTGCTAAGCAGATTTGATTTTACCGATCTTCTTTTTGAAGTGATGCATGAAAAGTAAATGAATAACGTTGTTGAATGACGTCGCAAATATTTGTAACGTCATTTATTAAAAACTGCTGCTTTGATGGTTTTTATCAAACATTGACATCTTTTTCTTTAAAAAATGAACTCGATTACCCCATAATTTTTTTTCATGAATATTTTTTGAATTGTTTTTGTCGCGCTTTGATCTCAATATTATCAAGATTAACAGCACCAAATTCTGTCTATTTTAACTTGAATAATGCCACGAATAAAGTCAATCATTATAATTTATATATAATTCAATGGAAAACAGTGTTGCCACCGTTCAAACAATAGTATGTTGAAGACGTAATTACTAAAAACCTATGCTGTTGAATGGAAAACGATTTTCACAGAGTAGTATATACATTGTCAAGATACATCGGTCAGATTTTCAGGTGGGTGTTTCGAGCTAGAAAACACGGTCTGTAAACCTGCGACCTCCGGTAAGTTAGATCGATACTCGTGTGATGGCATTGGTTTTTTCAAAAATCTTGATAACATTAAACTTTGCGCATAATAGAAACATCTTTTAGAAGAATTTTATTCACTGAATATGATAGAACATTTGGTAAACTATTGATTGTGAACATGTTGATTTTTCCATACATAATCAATCATTCATAATTAAAACATGTTGTCAAGGACAAAAACCCATCCTTGTATTCCCTCTACTGTATGTCTATTATACAATGATTTTCTTAATATCCACAATTAATTTATATACATTTATGAATTAGTAGTTTTTGTAAACGGTTGACGTTAAGAATGAGTCATTTTCACAAGTTTTTATCTATATCTATAATTTTGTTTTACGAGAATGTGTCATTTTCTTATGTTGACCTATACTTCTGTTTTTGTATGTCTGACATCTTAAAAAAAGGTGGTGACATACACATTTTCTTTGATTATTAATTAAATGAAACTACATTGAGTGGAAATTAATACGGTTTCCCCACTTTCAACCATTGATATTGATAAGTCACACGAGGGTGTAGCTACCTTAAATCATTTTGATTTCGGCATACTATAAAACCTGGCCTGTCCCATTGACCTGGCCTGGTCTGGCCTGAAAAGTTGGCCTGGCCATATATTTGGCCTCTAGAAATGGTTTGGCCTCAACCAATACTAATTGTTTAATCTAAAATTTCGATTAATTTCATTGATTTAATATCGGGTTTAACTTTTTTCAAAGTCATAGCAGATAATTGATATATTTCTGTTGTTTTGTAAATGTACACATTAAAATAAACTTGAACTACCACCAATCTAATGGATCCTATTGAATATCTATTGATCAGTTCACTGATTCAATCAATTTTTTCTTCCGAACTTATGTACTAGTACACACAGTACTAAACAATACTAAAGAGTTGATTGGCGTATTGATTTTTTAGCATTGATTGAGGCCCAAAACATTTCAGAGATCAAATTTGAGGCCAGGCCAACTTTTGAGTCCAGGGCAACCTTCGAGACCATGCCGAAATTTGGGTTGGCGCCAAATCAGGCCAAAATTGGACCCAGGCCAAGGTTTCTGGTATGCCTTTTAATTTCTGATTTCAGATGCTTTATGATATATTTGTTAAATTGTTTAACTTCTGATACAAATAAAAATTTCAGTTTACTTGATGAATGTCTTGTTCAATGCAGGGAAGGATTGGACAGCAGACTGCAATTCCATAAATGTCATATCCGGAAATTTATATTCAGACATAACTAATTTGGGATCTTCGAAGGGTTTTTGATTTGTCAAAGAGCGTTTGATAACCAATAAATCAACACTGTAGCAGATATACCAACTGATGAACATGAAAGAAGAATAGACATTGGACAATGTATCAAACTTTAACAGCACTGAAGTCGTCTAGTGTTTACACGCCTATATTGACATATAGATAGTGTGCATACATATAAATAGTGTGTATACGTATAAATAGTGTACATACATATAAATAGTGTACATACATATAAATAGTGTACATACATAAAAATAATGTACACACATATAAATAGTGTACATACGTATAAATAGTGTACATATGTATAAATAGTGTACATATGTATAAATAATGTACACACATATAAATAGTGTACATATGTATAAATAGTGTACATACGTATAAATAGTGTACATACATGTAAATAGTGTACATACATATAAATAGTGTACACACGTATAAATAGTGTACATACATATAAATAGTGTACACACATAAAAATAGTGTACATACATATAGTGTACATACATACAAATAGTGTACATACATATAAATAGTGTGTATACATATAAATAGTGTACATACATATAAATAGTGTACATACATATAAATAGTGTGCATACGTATAAATATTGTATATACGTATAAATAGTCTATGTACATATAAATAGTGTATATACATATAAATAGTGTACATATGTATAAATAGTGTTCATATATATAAATAGTGTACATACATATAAATAGTGTACTCAAGTATAAAGAGTGTACATACATATAAATAGTGTACATACATATAGATAGTGTACACACATATAAATAGTGTACATGCATATAAATAGTGTACATACATATAAATAGTGCACATACATATAAATAGTGTACATACATATAGATAGTGTACATACGTATAATAGTGTACATACATATAAATAGTGTACATACATACAAATAATGTACATACATATAAATAGTGTACATACATATAAATAGTGTACGTATAAATAGTGTACATACATATATACAATGTACATATGTATAAATATTGTATCCATACATATAAATAGTGTACATACATATAAATAGTCTACATACGTATAATAGTGTACATACATATAAATAGTGTACATACATAGAAATAGTGTACATGCATATAAATAGTGTACATACATATAGATAGTGTACATATGTATAAATAGTGTACATATGTATAAATAGTGTACATGTAAAACTTATATGGTGCGAATTTTGATGCTCCAGATGCGCATTTCGACAAATAATGTCTTTTCAGTGATGCGACCGAAATGTTTGAAATCCGAAATAACAATGAAGTTTTAGAGCTATTATAGGGGTAAACAGTGTGCCAAAAAAGTGGAGTCAAATTCGTTTAAGGATAAGAGCTATGCGTGAGGGAGATAATCCTTAATTTTGAAATGAATTTCTAAATTTTATGACAGCAATTAAATATACATCGTATTTTCAAGCTAGTAACGTAATACTTAGCTACTGGGCTTTCGAGACCCTCGGGGACTAACAGTACACCAGCAGAGGCCTCCACCCAGGGGTTATAATGTAAAACTTTTACAGTACCAATTTTTATGCACCAGAGGGGCATTTCGACAAATAATGTCTCTTCAGTGATGCTCAACCGAAATGTTTGAAATCCGAAATAACATACGTATAAATAGTGTATATACGTATAAATAGTGTACATACATATAAATAGTGTACATACGTATAAATAATGTACACACATATAACATATAAATAGTGTACATACGTATAAATAGTGTACATACATATAAATAGTGTACATACGTATAAATAATGTGCACACATATAAATAGTGTACATACGTATAAATAGTGTACATACATATAAATAGTGTACATACGTATAAATAATGTGCACACATATAAATAGTGTACATACGTATAAATAGTGTACATATGTGTAAGTAGTGTACTGTCAAGGTATAGATCTCTACGACATGTTATCTATTTTCTAAACTCTAGTTTCAAATTAATTTCTATTAAAACGATGTTTATAAACCTTTGTAAATTTGAAGTTTCCAAACTGAAACCTTGCGTAAAGGATTTGTTTTCTTAAGTTTCTGCATAGTTTCCGCACAGTTTCTGCACCATGGAAACCATAGTTTTCATGCAGTGTAACTGTCATTGGAGACAATATATAGTATTCAGACTTGTTATTAACTGTACAACTACAGGTAGTTTACTCTGCCGCGGTATAAACGTGGTCCCGCGAAGCCCCGCTATGAAAAACCGCGACGGTGTAATGCGGAAAGGATTAACTTTCCATCGCGGTGACGCAGTAAATAAGGGACCCGCGTTGGCTGTACTGTATATGTCTCTTGATAAAGGCGCGGATTGCGTCGAGAATTTGAGTTTTAAATAACCAACAGTGTCGTGGCCTTTTCAGTGCTTTTATAAATTTCTTTACTGGCTTGTATCTTCTCAGATCTGACACTTTAAGAAAGTAGGGTGTTGTTGGGGTTTCGTGCTTTCATATATATATATATATATATATATATATATATATATATATATATATATATATATATATATATATATATATATATATATATATATAGTTTGTAAAAAAGAATTCAGTATTTGATAGAGTAAATACATCCAATAATAAATCAAGAAACACAAAACTCGAATAACATTTCACTGTTAGCGCTTTCGGCTTTAATGTCTCTTCAGACAGTTATAAAAAGTTTTGTGTTTCTTAACTTTTATTATTGGATATTTAAAAAAATATATATAATCTTTAAATATGAGTCTCAGGTGAGCAATGTGGCCCATGGGCCTCTTGTTTATCACGTACTCGACTAAAGCCGAGTATTCGACTAGGCAATCTAAGTAAAATTAACATCGCAGTAATGTTTGTATCATACGTATCCGTTCTCAAACACGCACACACAAATACACACGTCGTATATCTACTTCAAAATACTTACATAATGTGATTATTCAAGACGGATGTCATCATTGATATAATACAAGAATAATGAGATGTTACGTACAAGAATAATATGTAATTAAATTTCAAGACCCAGTCTTATTGCATTGCCTTCTTTCCCATGTAATCCGTGGGGATCCGGGTTAGAATAGGTCCTCAGTACCCCTTGCTTGTCGTAAAAGGTGACTAAATGGGGCGGTCCTTCGGATGAGACCGCAAAAACCGAGGCCCCGTGTCACAGCAGGTGTGGCACGATAAAGATCCCTCCCTGCTCAAAGGCCGTATTGAATTGAACTTGTATAAATGTTATATCAGGCACATATACAGGGGTTGGGGTAGGCAAGGGGGCCTGGTCTGCCCTCCCCCACTTTTTTGACAATTTACTTTTTCCGTTATTCTAACATACAGTCAATGTTTTCTACATGCAAAGTTCAAACTAATATTTTTTTTTTTTATTTCTAATGATGAATTGTACATTGAAGTAGGACTCTCTCTCTCTCTCTCTCTCTCTCTCTCTCTCTCTCTCTCTCTCTCTCTCTCTCTCTCCTGTTCTATGAATGAATATGTACATGCAAAGTGACTGTAAATAATTATGTGATTCCCAAGGAGACAACGAATCTTGAAAGTTGTACAATATTTTCGTTTATTTATTAATTTTCCTTTTATATATGAATTTGTACGTGTAATGAACTGTTTATTTTGAATTGCAAATACACGTATTTTCACTCAGATGTATATTTCCGATCATAATTCCCTTATTTATATATCGAAGTTTGTATGTCATCATCGATAAAGTTTTAATTGTGAACGCAATATATCATTATGTACGTGCATGACCAGATCCACGATTTCTATAAACTGCAAAACCCCTGACCAAGAGTCAAGCATTCAATACAGGAAAAATATTTCGACTCTGATATCTCCCCTGATTGAAGACATCCTGATTGGTACGGGTGAAGTAAGTCGCAGTTTATATCGTGTTGTAAAGTTCTGTTGATATACAAATGGAGTTAATCATTTTGTTTCGTGGATTTATCAGAATAAAGAGAATCTAACATTTTAGGTAAGTGCACATCTCCGGTACCTGTTGAATAGATGTCCGCATTTGATCCTTTTTTGCGAGCATGCCATGTGTGTGCCATATTATGCATGTATATGACATGCACCTGTATTTTACAAGAATTGGTGGGAATAATAGATATTTTATCCTCTTTGCTTAGTCCATTAGAAGGAAAAGATATCAGTATGTAATTGGCAAATGATTTCTCCGCATTTATATCATAAGCAACTGCAATACTTGCATGCACTAGCAAGTATACAAGAAAAACTTTTATCGCATGCATTTTGGTCTAAATTATTTCAAAATGTTTCACTGGTATACAATAGATATTTTGTAATTTTGAGCAAAGCATGATGTTTTAAAACGTGATTTTATTTATTTCTCATTCCCTATACATTACTTTCGGAGATGTGCACTGGTCAAGTCCACTTAGGCAATCACTCAGGTGTGACAATCGCATTTAGGGGTATACATGTATATGGGTAGAGTAAATTATGCTACCTGAGAGAAATATAGCAAATAAGATGTGAAATGTGTACGTATTTATCAATTCATGTCCGCTTTAATTTAAGCGTATGACACACCTCTGTCCAGCTAATCTCTAAGGGTATTAGTCGGTCACTGTCCAGTGCATGCGTTTTATAATGAGAAGGTCATGGCCTGGGTACAAAGTGTTAATACATTAGAGACGTACTTACTTGTATGGAGGTTATCGCTGTCTGTAGGAGATTGACTTTTAACTGTTTAATCTCGTCACTTGATACTGTGCTCTCGTGATGTATGCACTAAATATTTGTGCACTAATTATATTATTCAACATCATTTCGCTTACAAAATGTCAAAATTATCAACCCACATGGGAGAGTATCGACTCTCGTCCAATTCCTGGGTGGTACGACGATGCCAAAGTGGGCATGTTCATTAACTGGGGAGTTTACACGGTGCCTTCTTGTACCACTGAGTGGTTCTGGTGGTTCTGGAAAGGACAGCCACAAACAAACGTGGTGGAGTTTATGAAGAAATTCTACCCACCAAACTGGACGTATGCGGACTTCGCTAAAGAATTTCGTGCCGAGTTTTATGATCCATATAAGTGGAAAGACATTATTGTCTCATCCGGTGTAAAGTAAGTAATAGAAATTTGAATTAATCTGAGATTGTGAATAAGTATTCTTTACATTATTTGATTTTCGTCGGACGTCATTGAAGCATTAAAGGGCCTCCGTGGCTGAGTGGTTAGAGCATCGCGCTCAAAATCACACGGCCTCTCACCACTGTCGGCGCGGGTTCGAATCCCGCTCGAGCCGCGGTAAGTGAGAAAGTTTCCCAGTTTATTTTCGGAAGGTCGGTGGTCTCTTCCCAGTTACATTGTATCTGGGTTCGAATAAAAACTGGGCGCCAGCAGATAACGGAAAAATTGTTGAGTGTGGCGGAAAACATCAGTCAATCGATCAATAGAAGCATTGCATCTCGGAACTGCTTAGATTCCTTATTTTACGTGAGTACTAAAATATGGCGAAATACCTTTATATGACAAATCGCGTTTGGTTTGTTAATCAAGAGTTTTTTTTTTTTTTTTTTTTTTTTTTTTTTTTTTTTTATGTATTTTAACAACAGAAAAGTAGAAACGAATAATTTTATTTCGGGAGTGATGCCTCTTGTGAAATCATGCGATAATTAATTCCTTGTGTATAATTATTAATCCATAATATTTTATCATCTAACATGGGGTGTTGGAGTTCGGACAGGGAGTTCCACTTTCTCCTCTTTTATCTAACTCATTCGTATAATATCTCTGCTCTCTCCCGCCCCTTACCCCGCTCATTGTCTCCTCTTCTACCCGCCTCGAGTCACTAGGCTGTCAGCATGGACTCCGTTAAACTTCAGCATAAAAAGAACTCCCGGAAACATTTCCCCTTTCTCAGACCGCCTCAGCCTTTACATGATTGATCTTAATTTATCGGTTATGTTCTGGTTTTGTAACTATTTTGTTTAAATGATATATGTTTGATATATATTTGGAAATATCATAATCAACATTATAGATACATGTGTAAGTCTTAAACTTCGTCATCAGTAATTTTATCTTAAACTACAGTCATCAGTAATTTTATCAGTTTATATATGAAAAATGATAAGATGACAAAATGTAATGTTTACTTATCAATATGTATTACACTTACTGATTCGTGTTGACCCTGAATATGTATTTACACTATTTATATGTATTTACACTATTTATATGTATATACACTATTTATATGTATGTACACTATTTATACATATGTACACTATTTATATGTATGTACACTATTTATATGTATGTACACTATTTATATGTATGTACACTATTTATATGTATGTACACTATTTATACGTATGTACACTATTTATACGTATGTACACTATTTATATGTATTTACACTATTTATATGTGTGTACACTATTTATACATATGTACACTATTTATATGTATGTACACTATTTATATGTATTTACACTATTTATATGTGTGTACACTATTTATACATATGTACACTATTTATATGTATGTACACTATTTATATGTATTTACACTATTTATATGTATGTACACTATTTATACATATGTACACTATTTATATGTATATACACTATTTATATGTATTTACACTATTTATATGTGTGTACACTATTTATACATATGTACACTATTTATATGTATGTACACTATTTATATGTATTTACACTATTTATATGTGTGTACACTATTTATACATATGTACACTATTTATATGTATGTACACTATATGTATTTACACTATTTATATGTGTGTACACTATTTATACATATGTACACTATTTATATGTATATACACTATTTATATGTATGTACATTATTTATATGTATGTAAAATATTTATATGTATATACACTATTTATATGTATGTACATTATATATATATATATATATATATATATTAAAAGAAATAGAATAAACAGTACACAAAGTTAAAAATTTAACGCAAGCGCTTTCATTTTATAATCCTCAGGCGTTACATTTTAAAATAGTTTTGAAATGGTTTGACGTCATAAAGGCGTCCTAACATTTCACGTACATAACGACGTCATAAACGAATGAAGGGAAAAGGATTTTACGTTAAGCATATTATGACGTCATAGATAATAACAGTAAACATATTTTACAGTAAGCTATTGAGAGCCGGTTTTAAAGTCTTAATAAAGTGTCTTTCTTTTTCTCGTCGGGAAATAGTATTTTCTGTATACAGTTTATAAAACGGAAATACATTGAATTGTCCGTGGCCACACACATCTATATGTTCACTAACTTTAATTTTTCTGTATTCGGGTGCTGAAATGTGTTGTTTATGAACTCGTATACGAGTTCGCAGAGTAGTTCCAGTTTCACCGATATAATGTTTTCCACAGCCAGCACATGTTATAACATAAATTAAATTTTTGGTGGAGCACGTCATATCTGAATTTACCGTAAATTCCTTGTTGTTAAATTCGAACGAACTTCCTTCCCTTAAGTATGGGCACGTTCCGCATCGCCGATCGTCACATTTGGTAACGGTGAAAATTTTTTTGTTGGACTTTTCCTGAAAATTAGATTTACATAACAGTCTCCTAAGATTTTTCGGTTGTCTCTTGCTGTTGATAAAAGTATATTTCTTCATAATTTTCCCCATTTTTTCATCTGTTTTTAGTAGGTCGTTGAGTTGCCGAACGATAGGTGTAACATTAGAGTTCCTTGGGTTGTATGTTGTAACAAACGGTAAAATGTGTGAATTTGTTGTGGGATTGATTTTGGATTTATTGATAAGATTTTCTCTATTGAGTTCTCTGGCTTTCTTGATTCCGTCGTTTATAAGTTTGATTGGATAATTCTGTTTTTGTAAATAACTATTTAATTCCCCTAAACGTTGTTCTCTGGTAGGTTCTTCGCTAACGATGGTACATATTCTTCTGGCGAGGTTGTAAGGTATGGCACGTTTTGTAATAGAGAAAATCTTATCAATAAATCCAAAATCAATCCCACAACAAATTCACACATTTTACCGTTTGTTACAACATACAACCCAAGGAACTCTAATGTTACACCTATCGTTCGGCAACTCAACGACCTACTAAAAACAGATGAAAAAATGGGGAAAATTATGAAGAAATATACTTTTATCAACAGCAAGAGACAACCGAAAAATCTTAGGAGACTGTTATGTAAATCTAATTTTCAGGAAAAGTCCAACAAAAAAATTTTCACCGTTACCAAATGTGACGATCGGCGATGCGGAACGTGCCCATACTTAAGGGAAGGAAGTTCGTTCGAATTTAACAACAAGGAATTTACGGTAAATTCAGATATGACGTGCTCCACCAAAAATTTAATTTATGTTATAACATGTGCTGGCTGTGGAAAACATTATATCGGTGAAACTGGAACTACTCTGCGAACTCGTATACGAGTTCATAAACAACACATTTCAGCACCCGAATACAGAAAAATTAAAGTTAGTGAACATATAGATGTGTGTGGCCACGGACAATTCAATGTATTTCCGTTTTATAAACTGTATACAGAAAATACTATTTCCCGACGAGAAAAAGAAAGACACTTTATTAAGACTTTAAAACCGGCTCTCAATAGCTTACTGTAAAATATGTTTACTGTTATTATCTATGACGTCATAATATGCTTAACGTAAAATCCTTTTCCCTTCATTCGTTTATGACGTCGTTATGTACGTGAAATGTTAGGACGCCTTTATGACGTCAAACCATTTCAAAACTATTTTAAAATGTAACGCCTGAGGATTATAAAATGAAAGCGCTTGCGTTAAATTTTTAACTTTGTGTACTGTTTATTCTATTTCTTTTAATATTTTATACCGGACACTGTGATTTTTTTTAAAAACACAATTTGGATATATATATATATATATATATATATATATATATGTACACTATTTATATGTATGTACACTATTTATATGTATGTACACTATTTATATGTATGTACACTATTTATGCATGTGTACACTATTTATACGTATGTACACTATTTATATGTGTGTACACTATTTATATGTGTGTACACTACCTATATGTATGTACAATATTTATATGTATGTTCAGTATTTATACGTATGTACACTATTTATATGTATGTACACTATTTACATATATGTACACTATTTATATGTATGTACACTATTTATATATATGTACACTATGTATACGTATGTACACTATTCATATATATGTACACTATTTATATGTATATACCCTATTTATATGCATATACACTATTTATACGTATGTACACTATTTATACATATGTACACTATTTATACGTATGTACACTATTAATACATATGTACACTATTTATATGTATGTACATTATTTATATGTATGTACACTGTTTATATGTATGTACACTATTTATACATATGTATACAATATTCATACATATGTACACTATTTATACATATGTACACTATTTATACATATGTACACTATTTATACCTATGTACACTATTTATATGTATGTACATTATTTATATGCATGTACACTATTTATACGTATATACACTACTTATATGTGTGTACATTATTTATACGTATGTACACTATTTATATGTATGTACACTATTTATACGTATATACACTATTTATATGTGTGTACAATATTTATTTGTATGTACACTATTTATACATATGTACACTATTTATATGTATGTACACTATTTATACATATGTACATTATTTATATGTATGTACACTATTTATACGTATGTACACTATTTATATGTATATACACTATATATATGTGAGTACAATATTTATAAGTCAATATAGGCGTGTAAACACTAGACTATTTGAGTGCTATTTTCATTAGTGGACATTGTTATATTTTGGTTGGAGTATCTGTAGAGCTATAACCTCTTGACCTTTGGATACTAGTCATGGTATAAATGTGAATAGTGGGATAAGCTGTGTAATAAATGATAATCATGAACATCTCTTTAATTTTCTTTTTGAACCAAACAATATGACTTCAATGGCACCTGTTTGAGAAAACAACTTTTGTGATATTATGCTGTGCTTAAGAGGAAATAAAGTATCACTATCATATGTGTATAAAATGAATTCGCATTCTTGATTTGAATGATAAAGGACTTACTACACTGCCTGAAGAACTCATAACTCATTAAGCTGGAATGTTATGGATAAAGAGAAATTGTTTTCTCTGTGAAAGATAAGGTTTGAACCAATCTCTAGATTTTAAGCATACCTGTATTGGTGTTAAAGTTTGACACATTGTCTATGTCTATTCTTCCTTCATGTTCATCAGTTGATATATTTGCTACAGTGTTGATTTATTAGTTATCAAACGCTCTTTGACAAATCAGAAACCCTTCGAAGATCCCAAATTAGTTATGTCTGAATATAAACTTCCGGATTTGACATTTATGGGATTGCAGTCTGCTGTCCAATCCTTCCCTGCATTGAACAAAACATTCATCAAGTAAACTGAATTTTTTTATTTGTATCAGCATTTAAACAATTTAACAAATGTATCAAAGAAGCATCTGAAATCAGAAATTAAAAGGCATATCATAAACCTTGGCCTGGTCCCAAATTTGGCCTCTGATTTGACTCCAACCCAAAGTTCGGCATGGTCTCGAAGGTTGCCCTGGACTCAAAAGTTGGCCTGACCTCAAATTTGGTCTGTCTTTAGTATTGTATACTTTTTTTTATGTGTACTAGTACATAAGTTAGGAAGGAAAAAGAAAATCATTTTATCAGTAAACTGATCAATAGATATTCAATAAAATCAATCAGATTGGTGGTAGTTCAAGTTTATTTTAAAGTGTACATTTACAAAACAACAGAAATATATGAATTATCTGCTTTGACTTTGAAAAAAATAAAACCGATAATAAATCAATGAAATCAATCGAAATTTTAGATTAAAAAATTAGTATTGGTTGAGTTCAAACCATTTTAGAGGCCAAAGTTGAGGCCAGGCCAACTTTTGAGGCCCGACCAGGCCAATGGGACAGGCCAGGTTTTATAGTATGCCGAAATCAAAATGATTTAAGGTAGCTCCACCCTCGTGTGACTTATCAATATTGATGGTCTGTATTAATTTCCACTCAATGTAGTTTAATCTAAGTAATAACCAGAGAAAATGTGTATTCCACCACCCTTTTTTAAGATGCCAGACATACAAAAACAGAAGTATCTGTCAACATAGGAAAATCACACATTTTCGTAAAAAAAATTATAAATATAGATAAAAACTTGTTAAAATGACAAATTGTTCATGTCAACAGTTTTGAAAAACTACTGATCCATAAATATATATAAATTAATTGTGGATGTTAAGGAAATCATTGTATAATAGACATACAGTAGAGTTAATACAAGGATAGGTTTTTTGTCCTTGACAACATTTTTTAATTATGAATGATTAATTATCTATGGAAAATATAAGCAATAGTTTACCAAATGTTTTATTTCATTCAGTGAATAAAATTTTTCTAAAAGATCCTTCTATTATGCGCAAAGTTTAATGTTATAAAGATTTTTGCAAAAACCAATGGCATCACACGAGTATCGATCTAACTTAACGTAGGTTTCAGGTTTACAGGCCTTTTTTTTTCTCTCACTCGAAAACCCCACCTTAAAATTTGACCAATGTATCTTGGCAATGTATATACTACTCTGTGAAAATCGTTTTTCATTCAACAAAACAGGGTTTTAGTAATTAGGTCTTTAACATACCATTGTTTGAACGGTTGCAACACTGTTTTCCATTGAATTATATAGAAAATAATAGTGATTCACTTTATTCGTTGCATAATTCAACTTAAAATAGACAGAAATTGATGCTGTTCATTTTGATAATATTGATATCAAAGCGAAACAAAAACAATTAAAAAAAATATTTATGAAAAAAAAAATTATGGGGTAATCGAGTTTGTTTTCTTTAAAGAAAAAGATGTCAAAATTGTTTTTAAAAACCATCACAGCAGCGGTTTTTAACAAATAACGTTACAAATATTCGCGACGTCATTCAACAACGTTATTCATTTACTTTTCATACATCACTTCAAAAAGAAGATAGGGAAAATCAAATCTGATTATCAAATTTTCAACATGGTACTCTATTCCATTATCAATACAACCTGCTAAGTAGAAGATAGAGAAACAAAGATAACTTTAAATAGAGGAAATCCACCGCAATCGTACATTTTATGAAAGAAGTCCAGTACTATCAATTCTCTTTATCAAAGAGGTACAAAACACCAAAACAAACAGATATGCACAATATTTTTGAATTGAAACATTTACTTAATTTAATGAAAAGATCACAAGGTGAAAGAAATCAAAATCACTTGAGGGACTCTATTTCAGATCGACAACCTTACATTTTAACCCCACTGAACGGAAACAAGAAAAATATATATGACTGGTTTTATCTATGCATTTGTCTGAAATGAAATCGGCCATAATGTTATGACAATATGCCACCTTAATTTGTGATATTTGGTTGATAATGCTGAATATACACTTCAGTTGAAACAAAGTCTATAGATAATACAATATTATCTGTAAATTGATAATGATCAAATTTCCCACAAATTAACATCGCATGAAATGGAGAAAACGTGCTTTATCACACTTTGTTGATTTTGACTCCAACAAATATGTATTTCACTAATTCGTTCCACCTGAACAAAGCAGTTGCTCTTTTGTTCGTAGATATGTTGTGCTATCTTCTAAACACTGTGATGGATATAGCATGTACCCAACTAATGTGACCTATCAATGGAATTCAAGAGATGTCGGTCCAAAGCAAGACCTAGTGGGTAAGAAGATATGAATATCAATATCATCACTATAATGACAACATTTCATATACAGTTGTATACAATATATAGAAGATATAAATATTACTATCATCACTATTATGACAACATTTCATATACAGTTGTACACAATCTATAGAAGATATGGATTCTATTATCATCACAATTGATACAACATTTTATATGAATATGTGGACAATATATAGTTGAAACACAATTCAAAAAGAACAAATGATTACATATATTGATCACTGTTCGTTATCTTCACCTTGCATATAAACTTTATACCAATTCAAGAGCATGTTATTTAATTGTCATCTAATTGAGGATTAAACTATAGGGATTTATGTGTTTGTAATATTTTTGATAAAATAACCATTACATTATGTATCTGCAGGTCATTTAAAGGAAGCACTGAAGGGGACAGATGTAAAATTTGGGCTCTATCATGCCATGATAGAATGGTTTAACCCAATATGGCTCACAGATCAAAAGAATAATTTCACCACTCAAAGATATGTCAAAGTGAGTTACAACAAGAAAGGCCCAACGAATACATAACATCTTACACGTTTGACAGGGGGGGTACTCCTCCTAGGCACCTGATCCGTCCTCTGGTATATCAAGTGTCCGGGTTTGCCCAACTCTCTATTTTGTATTGGTTATTGGAGTTATGAGATTGATCATTGTTCCTTATCTTCGCCTTTCATCTTTGAGAAAAGGTGTTCTTGGATATTAGGATACTTTACATTTCTGAAGATTGAAAAAATGAAGATTACAAAATATGGCCATTGTCATAAACTTAAAAAAAGAATACATAATTTCGAATGAAAAGGTAAAGATAATGAACAGTAATCAATCTCGTCACTCTTACAAAGAATACAAAATTAAGCGTAGGACAAACACGGACCCATGGACATACCAGAGGTCAGACCAGGTGCTTAGGAGGAGTAAGCATCCCCTGTTCACCTGTCACACCTGCTGTGAGCCCTCTACCTTAATGAAGTAAACGGAGTAATCCGTAGTCGCATCTGACATATTGGTATGAAACACGTCAGGCAGCATTCAAAATTGTATTTGTATATACGATCGTTATAACAGCCATATAGTTTGCGAAATGCTGACTTTAAACGAGACTTTTGAAACCCAGTACCATCAAATTGTTTTTAAGTAGCCTGTCGCTATTTAAAAGCTGATTAGAATACATTATCCAGGTAATCATTGAATATTGCTACATGAATATGGAGCGTTGGGGATGGGGAAGCTGATATCGCAATTGTCATAAAGCTTTGTTCTTAGTGTACTGTTAACGTCTATGTACAATAAAATATCTAAATAAGAAGCAGATGTGGAAGACTCTGTCATGTCCTTTACTATATAGGATATGGATACGTATATGCCATGAATAAAAGTTAAAAACTCCTATAAACGATGCAAATTAGAGATTTAGGCAAACACGGACCCCTGGATATACCAGAGGTGGGGTCAGGTGCCTAGGAGGAGTAAGCATCCCCTATCGACCGGTCACACCCGCCGTGAGCCCTGTATTTTCACCAGGTAAACGGAGTTATCCATAGTCAAAATCAGTGTGCCAAGAACGATGTATCTAAATGTCGAGTTTAAGACCACAGTAAGAACTTTGTTCTCCTCATGTTAAAGATTTTAAATAGATAGTACCCCCCCCCCCCAAGATATTTTATCAATTAATGGTGATTAAATTGGTGGATTTGTAAAATTAGATAAATTTCATTTATTAGATTTCATGGAAACGTACTTTTTTCGTTCTTTCGAAATGAAAGTTGTGTCTTTTTGAACACCTGATTTCCTGATCTGTAACAGCCACGAAAGCAGTAGTAATTGAAAACGGATTATTAAACCAATGTATCAAACGGTTCTACGTTTTGTAGGATTATATACATCCCCAGCTTTATGAGATTATCAATACTTACCAGCCAGATGTCCTGTGGAATGACGCCGGCTGGTTAGCTCCCAGCTGGTATTGGAATTCTACAATATTCTTAGCTTGGTTGTACAACAAGAGGTAAATGATAGAAATAAAGATTTGCATGTATACATCTGTCTATCATAACTTTTGGTGAGGAAAGGAAGAGAAAAATATGAAGTTGATTAATTAAGTCTCCCAGAAGAAGTTAAAATGATATCAACAAGTTTGCACTCGAATTAGAATTTACCAGTATTATTTAGGGCATAAATGCTGAATAGATTATTTGGTTTCGAACTACTACAAATAAATTATTGTTTGGTCTCTTTACTTTGATGTCGTTTTTGTTATTCCTGCAGTCCAGTGAAAGACACTATTGTGGTAAATGACAGATGGGGATATGACTGCTTCTGCAAGCATGGAGGGATATGGACATGTTCTGACCGTTTCCATCCGGGTATTTGAAATAGATATTTTGATAGATCTTGCCAACAATCTCTTTAAGACATTAAGTTATTGACTTAAAACTGATAATTTTCTAAGGATATGTATTTGTTATACTTTTATTTCTATTAAAAAGAAATATGTATTCTTCATTTGCATATGGTGTTTATATCTCTCAACTGATTCGATAGGCAGGAACTTATTCTGCGTATGATCAATTTTGAAATCGAGACAAGCTACAGACAAACAAGTTAATGTTACATGGCTTTCAATAGTATCCTCTAAAGTTTGCATTTCGCAGATTCTATGGTCGTTATAACGATTTAGTTTGCCTATACAACCTGCCATGATATCGACTCCTATTAGACTTGTTTCAAACTGTTTGTTAGGTCGTTCTTGGCACTCTGATTTTGACTACGGATAATTCCGTTTTCCTGATCAAGATATAGGGCTCACGACGGGTGTGACTGGTCGACAGGGGATGCTTTCTTCTTCTCGGCACTAGATCCCACCTCTGGTATATCCAGGGGTCCGTGTTCGCCCAACTCTCTAATTTGTATTCCTTAGAGGAGTTATGAGATTGATCGCTGTTCGTTATATTCACATTTCATCATAAGGTTGACCACCGTTCGTTATCATTACCTTTTCAATCTATTCATAACAAAACTGCAAGCAACCTTTAATTATAAATAAGTGATTGTTCTCATTTCTAATTGAAAGGTTATAATAACAAACTTTGATCAAGCTCATAACTCCTATAAGATATACCAAAGAGTTGGGCAAAAACGTCTTTATTTATAAAACATTGCGATGAAATAATTAAATTTTAAATATAAATTATTCTAACAGAAGTACATGTACTGTTGATTTGTTTAGGTCATGTTATGCCACATAAATGGGTGAATGCCATGACGATAGACAGATACTCCTGGGGGTACAGGAGAAACGCTGATCTAAGCCAGTACTACTCCATAGAAGAGCTGTTAGAGGAAATGATTTACACCATTAGGTACAAAACACTGTAGTGACATTCAGAGTGGGCGAGATTGAGCGTTATAGCGATCTAGTTTGCCATTACAACATATCATTGGGTCAAATGCTGTCTTATGTGTTTCATACCGATTGTTAAGCCGTTCTTGGCAAACTGATTTTGAGTATGGACACTTTCGTTTACCTGATCAAGATATAGGGCTCACGGCGGGTGTGACCGGTCGACAGGGGATGCTTACTCCTCCTAGACACCTGATCCCACCAATGGTGTGTCCAGAGGTCCGTGTTTGCCCAACTACCTATTTTGTATTGCTTATGGGATTTATGAGATTGATCACTGTTCATTATCTTTACCTTTCATTTAATCATTATTTCTATTTCAAAGGGTTTTCTTTACTTTACCAGTTTTGGAGGTAACATACTAATTAATGCCGGGCCAACATCATGGGGAACCTTTGACCCAATTTATGAGGAAAGATTCCGTCAGTTGGGGTCATGGTTGAAGGTCAATGGAGAAGCTATATATAAATCAACGCCTTGGACTCATCAGAATGACACAGAGACAAAAAGAGCGTGGTAAGTCAACAGAATGACACAGTGATGAATAGAGCGTGGTAATAATGACACAATGATAAATAGAGCGTGGTAATAATGACATAATGATAAATAGAGCGTGGTAAGTCAACAGAATGACACAGTGATAAATAGAGCGTGGTAAATCAACAGAATGACACAGTGATAAATAGAGCGTGGTAATAATGACACAGTGATAAATAGAGCGTGGTAATAATGACACAATGATAAATAGAGCGTGGTAATAATGACACAATGATAAATAGAGCGTGGTAATAATGAAATAGTGATAAATAGAGCGTGGTAATAATGACATAGTGATAAATAGAGCGTGGTAAGTCAACAGAATGACGCAGTGATAAATAGAGCGTGGTAATAATGACACAGTGATAAATAGAGCGTGGTAATAATGACACAGTGATAAATAGAGCGTGGTAATAATGACAGTGATAAATAGAGCGTGGTAATAATGACACAGTGATAAATAGAGCGTGATAAGTCAACAGAATGACACAGTGATAAATAGAGCGTGGTAATAATGACACAGTGATAAATAGAGCATGGTAATAATGACACAGTGATAAATAGAGCGTGGTAATAATGACATAGTGATAAATAGAGCGTGGTTAGTCAACAGAATGACACAGTGACAAATAGAGCGTGGTAATAATGACATAGTGATAAATAGAGCATGGTAATAATGACGCAGTGATAAATAGAGCGTGGTAATAATGACATAGTGATAAATAGAGCGTGGTTAGTCAACAGAATGACACAGTGACAAATAGAGCGTGGTAATAATGACATAGTGATAAATAGAGCGTGGTTAGTCAACAGAATGACACAGTGACAAATAGAGCGTGGTAATAATGACATAGTGATAAATAGAGCGTGGTTAGTCAACAGAATGACACAGTGACAAATAGAGCGTGGTAATAATGCCACAGTGATAAATAGAGCGTGGTAATAATGACAGTGATAAAAAGTGCGTGATAAGTCAACAGAATGACACAGTAATGAATAGAGCGTGGTAATAATGACAGTGATAAATAGAGCGTGGTAATAATGACACAATGATAAATAGAGCGTGATAAGTCAGCAATGACACAGTGATAAACAGAGCGTGGTAAGACAACAGAATGACACAGTGATGAATAGAGCGTGGTAATAATGACACAGTGATAAATAGAACGTGGTAATAATGACACAGTGATAAATAGAGCGTGGTAATAATGACACAGTGATAAATAGATCGTGGTAATAATGACAGTGATAAATAGAGCGTGGTAATAATGACACAATGATAAATAGAGCGTGGTAAGTCAAGATAATGACACAGTGATAAATAGAGCGTGGTAATAATGACACAGTGATAAATAGAGCGTGGTAATAATGAAAGTGATAAATAGAGCGTGGTAATAATGACAGTGATAAATAGAGCGTGTTAATAATGAAAGTGATAAACAGAGCGTGGTAATAATGACACAATGAAAAATAGAGCGTGGTTAGTCAACAGAATGACGCAGTGATAAATAGAGCGTGGCAATAATGACACAGTGATAAATAGAGCGTGGTAATAATGACAGTGATAAATAGAGTGTGGTAATAATGACACAGTGATAAATAGAGCGTGGTAACAATGACAGTGATAAATAGAGTGTGGTAATAATGACACAGTGATAAATAGAGCGTGGTAACAATGACAGTGATAAATAGAGTGTGGTAATAATGACACAATGATAAATAGAGCGTGGTAATAATGACACAGTGATAAATAGAGCGTGGTAATAATGACAGTGATAAATAGAGCGTGGTAATAATGACAGTGACAAATAGAGCTTGGTAATAATGACAGTGATAAATAAAGCGTGGTAATAATGACAGTGATAAATAGAGCGTGGTAATAATGACAGTGATAAATAGAGCGTGGTAATAATGACAGTGATAAATAGAGCGTGGTAACAATGACAGTGATAAATAGAGCGTGATAAGTCAACAATGACACAGTGATAAATAGAGCGTGGTAATAATGACACAATGATAAATAGAGCGTGGTAATAATGACACAGTGATAAATAGAGCGTGGTAATAATGACACAGTGATAAATAGAGCGTGGTAATAATGACAGTGACAAATAGAGCGTGGTAATAATGACACATCGACAAATAAAGCGTGGTAATAATGACAGTGATAAATAGAGCGTGGTAATAATGACACAGTGATAAATAGAGCGTGGTAATAATGACACAGTGATAAATAAAGCGTGGTAATAATGACACAATGATAAATAGAGCGTGGTAAGTCAACATAATGACACAGTGATAAATAGAGCGTGGTAATAATGACACAATGATAAATAGAGCGTGGTAAGTCAACATAATGACACAGTGATAAATAGAGCGTGGTAATAATGACACAATGATAAATAGAGCGTGGTAATAATGACAGAGTGATAAATAGAGCGTGGTAATAATGACAGTGATAAATAGAGCATGGTGATAATGACAGTGACAAATAGAGCGTGGTAATAATGACACATCGACAAATAAAGCGTGGTAATAATGACAGTGATAAATAGAGCGTGGTAATAATGAGACAGTGATAAATAGAGCGTGGTAATAATGACACAGTGATAAATAAAGCGTGGTAATAATGACAGTGATAAATAGAGCGCGGTAATAATGACACAGTGATAAATAGAGCGTGGTAATAATGACACAGTGATATATTGTGGTAATATTGACAATTAATTGATGTAAAGTTCTTAAAATGACTTTATGAGAACGTAAATAAGTTAATTCAGCAAAGAGACACACTTATAAATTGGGGGTGGTATTTCATGAGGATGACTCAATGACAGAAAGGATGACGTGTTGACCAGTGCAGCATGTCATATTACCTGTGTGAAACGATGATAATCAGACATTATTAACTTAACGCAAGTGAATCGATTAGTTATAGTGGCCATAATGACAGTGACACATGGGGTAGGGGAAATTGAACTTCTAAGGCTTTTATTTGTAAATAAAAGTAAGTAGACTTTTCATGTTATGAATCACAATTCTATGGACTTTGTGAAGGTCTAGGGGTCGATCATAGTGCGAAATGGATCTTGTTAAGTCAAGAAAATGAGAGAGTGAAAAATTAGGCATGTTAATTCAACAGAATGACAGTGAGAAATGGGTCATGTTAAGTCAACAAAATGACAGATAGAGAAATGGGTCATGTTAAGTCAACAAAATGGCAGAGTGAGAAAGTAGGCATGTTATGTCAATAGAATGACATATTGAGAAATGGGTCATGTTAAGTCAACCAAAGGAGAAATTGAGAAATGGGTAATGTTAAGTCAAGAAAAGGACATATTGAGAAATGGGTCATACTAAGTCACTAGAATGACTCAGTGACAATTTGGGCATATCAAGTCACCATAATGAGAGTGTGATAGATAGTAAGTAGTAAATCTGAAATTTGGAAATTTTAAATATTCTAGTCATGATGGATAGCGTGGAATATGGAAGTCAATATTGAGTCAACATAGAAATAATTTTACAATTACATTATTAAATGTTACGTTCAATCATGTTCAAGGTTTCTATGATCAATTTAAATATTTAAGCTATGTTAGTATATTTAAGTGAAAGTTTATTACAATGCACTCACACAATTTTATGAACATTTTGAATTTACAGGTACACAGCGTCCAAGTCAGAAAAGAAAGCTGTTTATTGTATAATCTTGGATTGGCCGTATGAGAACGAGGTGACCCTGGGAGCGTTGAAGGACATTCCCGTTTCCGAGGTCACACTGCTTGGGTCGGATGCGGTGGTGTCCTTTGCACAAGAGTCACGTGGTCTTAAAGTTGTATTTCCCGCCCTTAGTGTCCGTAAGATGCCATGTGAATGGGCTTGGACTTTGAAGATTACACTAAAATGATAAATTTTTATACGCGATACAAGTACTTTTAGTGTACTTATAAATTATATGCTGCCCACATAGAAACCGACTTATTAAAGGGATGTTTATGCCTTTAATATCATATGTTTCTATACAGTATATATTGTTAGTATTCAACAGATGTGTTTAGTTCCTCAAACATATTACTTTTATTGTTCTTTGTATCGCTATGTATGCCCAGTTTTTATAAGGAGGTTTATTTCTGTGATGAAATTCTGATCTTGCCGGATGCTTGGCATATATCTTACTAAATGTTTTATCCTGCAATGTTGTCGGTTTTTATATATTGGTTAAATTTTTATCCACCAACTTTGATAATGAAATTTTATCGCATAAAATCCACAAATTTCGGAGAAGTCATCGCCGCAAAAAATCAGAAGTGGATGGGGGGGGGGGGGTGTTGTAGTGTCTATATATCAGGTGCCTGTGATTTTTATCCTACTGTATTGTATGGTTTTTATATCGGAGGTAATTTTATCCGACCACATGTTTTGCCTTTATCTTGCCATTTGACTTTTATTTTGGTTTTAATGTAATCTGCAATCATTTTTAGTTCGGAAAAGATTTTATATGGGTTTTATTGAAATATGAAATATTAATCTGCTATGGAATATTTCTTCCTACATTTCTTGAAATAAACATAATATTTATTAAGAAGTAAGAAAACGTGATCGAGAGCGGGCCTGGACGAGCTCTTATCATGCTTTCGACCCAAGCTGAAATATCACTTATAATTTGTTAATCCTAGAATATGGTTAAGTGTTATGTGCCGAAAATTAGCCAGTCTACATTAGAAAATAAGCATAGAAGCGTCGCTTCAGCGGCTGTGTCTATTACGTCACAACGTAAACTTTGAAAAACACATCAAGCTCGTCATAGAAATATATGTAACTTCACAGAATCTTTTCTCTTATATTTCTTTTGAAATTGAAGTGCTTTCATCTGTGACAATGAATACAGTTTGTTGCAAACTAGTTCGATCCGGTATTTTAGTACCACCTGTCTTTGTAATCATTACCAAATATGGAGCGTCATCAACGTCGAGGGTACATTGGCTGTTCCGTTTAAAGTAACGAATGGGTCAACCATATGCCATTTTAGTTCTTTTAAAATTAGTTTATTTCTTTAAGAAATGCATTAAAAATTTAGATACATTAAACTGTCTGTTTTGTTTTATCGGGCGATGAAGGTAGCTAGCACTGCAGAAAAAATATAATCCGCCTACACGGACCCATCCTTAGTTATTTCCATGTGTAATGTGCTTTGGAGTAAACTACCAACATGAATACAAAGTAACCGATCGATACAGATATTAAAATCATAAACTGTAGTAGTCCATCGTATCCCGGGTTCTAGACAGATTACCCGAGATCCATCATAATGGCAATGAAAAACAATGACAGAAAAGCCCATATTATGCGACATAGATCGTCGGTTAAAAACGCCCCGGGAAAGATCAGAATAGGGGACGATTTAACAAAGGAAAATAGTGAATCCATTAAGCGACTAATTGATACAGAAGGTGTGACATCGGCATGGTTTTACAATGGGTCGGTATACGGAACACTGAAGGGAAAGCGCGTAAAGTTTGACATTCTGGACATTGGATACAAAGTTAGTAAAATCCAAAATTCAAAAATTCGATCATGTGTTCAGACATTAGTTACCCAAATTACATTTCCGGTCATAACATGTTGACGTTCCAAGCAAAGTGACTCATGTGTCAGTATTTAACTTGATTTTTTCATTTCAACTCTTTTTACTGATGATAATCATCAAATTTATCTCCATGTGTACATGTATGTGCCGTTTCTTCTCTCTATCCTTTGTCTTTATCTTTATTTGCATGCTTTCAACAACTTTGAGGATTCTGAAGTTCCGTTGGGTATATTTGTTTCATAACTCGATGTCTATTTCATTATATAATTGCAATGTTTAAAATCACTCCTGTAAACTGTCAAGGTTTGGGTGATATTGTAAAACGCAAAGACGTCTTTAATTATTTAAGAGCATTAAATCATAATATCTACTGTTTACAAGATACACATTTCTCATGCGATACTGAAAATGAAGTTAGGAATTTGTGGGGTTAACGATGCTTTTTTAGTTCATATTTTACAAATTCAAGAGGAGTTGCAATTCTAATGATAACTTGATTTTAAACCTGTTACTGAAAAGGGTGACGTGGATGGAAACTATTTACTAAGTATGTATTGAAGGTCATGAAGTGTTCATATATGTAATGTTTATGGTCCAAATAACGACAAACCGCCTTTTTTGATAATGTACAAAAATACATTGATGATATGCAGTGTTCTAATATTATTTGGTGTGGTGATTTTGATCTTGTCTTTAACCCAGATTTAGATTATTACAATTATAAAAGTACTAATACCCCAAAGGCGAGGGACAAGGTCTTGGAGTTAATGGACAGTAATGGTTATATTGATCCTTTTAGGCTGCTGCACGAAAATACTCGTAGATACTCGTGGAAGAAAAAAAATCCATTAAACAAAGTCCTTTAGATTTCTTCTTAATATCTGAGACACTTTTGTCTGATTTAGAAAAATGTAATATAGATCAGAACATTCTATGATATTTTTGTCCATTGCTTTTAATAACTTCAAGAAAGGTACAGGATTATGGAAGTTTAACAATTCTTTATTATATGATGAAAATTATTTAAATTGTATTAGAGGTGTTATTTTGGAAGTTGAGAAGCAATATGCGGCTCCTGTATATAATTTTGGTAACATACACAATATCCCTGATGCAAACATTTCCTTCACTATTAATGATCAACTGGTTTTAGAAACCTTATTATTAGAAATAAGGGATAAAACAATTTCTTATGCTTCATATATGAAAAAAAAAAAAGAAAGAAAGGAGGAAAAAGAATTAATTGAAAATATCAAAACATTGGAAGAAAATGTTTGTGACAGTAATATTGATGAACTGTCTAGTAAAAAACAAGATCTATAAAACATAAGAAAACACAAGTTACAAGGTAATTATGTAAGAAGTAGATCCAAATGGGTTGAAGAAGGCGAAAAACCATCAAAATGTTTTTGTGCTTTGGAATCCAGAAATTTTAAGAGCAAAATAATCCCTAGATTGGAAAATAATGAAGGGAGGGTAATATGTAAAACTTATACGGTACCAATTTTGATGCACCAGATGCGCATTTCGACAAATTATGTCTCTTCAGTGATACTCAACCGAAATGTTTGATACAAAAACTTTTTATGAACAATTATACAAGAAAACTGGAGTAAATAACAGTTTTGATTTTAACAATGAGCCAAGCTTCAAAGATATTCCGAAACTTTCTAATAAAGAATCAGAATCAATAGAAGGGGAAATTACTATTGAAGAAGCCTCCAATACTCTTTACTAAATGAAATCTAATAAATCCCCTGGATCTGATGGTTTTTCTGCTGAATTCTTCAAAATGTTTTGGAAATATATTGGTATTTTTGTTGTAAGGTCTATCAATTATGATGTAGAAGTAGTATTTTATCAGTTACACAAAGACATGGTATCATTACATTGCTACCGAAAGGTGACAAGCCAAGACAAATATATCGAAAGAACTGGAGGCCTGTCAGTCTGTGGAATACTGTTTATAAAATTGCATCAGGTTCAGTGGCTAGTAAAGTAAAACGGTATCTAGATAAAATAATCAACCCTGATCAAACAGGTTTTATTCCCAACAGGTATATTGGAGAAAATACAAGGCTTATCTATGATATTATGCATTACACTGATGAAGAAAATATACCTGGTTTATTATTACTTATCGATTTTGAAAAAGCTTTTGATACAGTGTCTTTGGAATTTATTAAAAAAACACCAACTTTCTTTAACTTTGGCAACTCTATTCGGAATTGGGTATCATTATTTTGTACAGATATTACATCTGCAGTAAATCAAGGTGGTAATCTCTCTGAAAACATCAATATTGGGAGAGGGGGTAGACAAGGTGACCTTTGTCACCATATATTTTTTTAATTTGTGCAGACATATTAGCTATTCAGATTAAATTAAACAAAAATTTAAAGGTATTACTGTAAACAGTGTAGAAAAGAAGATTTCCCAGTTGGCTGATGACACTTCACTTATTCTTGATGGCAGTAAAGAATCTCTCTTAGAAACATTGGAAACACTACAACAATTTTCAGAAATGTTTGGACTCTATATCAATTTTGACAAAACCCATATAGTATGGATTGGATCCAAAAGATTTAGTAATAAATTTTTACTGCCTAACTACAAGCTTAAATGGGGTACTTACAAGATTGAATATACTTGGAATACGTTTTTGTGGAACTAGAAAAAATGATGCCGCTAAACTATGAACCAAAATGTGTACATATTAAATCTTTACTTAAACATTGGGAAAAAAGATTGTTGACTCCCATTGGAAAAATCACAGTTATTAAGACATTGGCTTTGCCCTTATTAAACCATATCTTGATGTCAATCCGAAATCCCTTTGAGTTATATTGTAAAAATTTAGAAAAATTATTTTTTTCTTTCATATGGAATAATTCAACTAACAGGATAAAAAAAGAAGAAGCAATAGTTAAAAAATATGAAGATGGAGGATTGAAAATGGTAAATCTAATGTCTTTTATAGCTTCTATGAAATTATTTTGGGTAAGACATCTCGTTTTCTCCAGCAGAGGTATGGGACTGTTTATTCCCAATTTTCAGTTGAACAAATTCATTAACTGTGGGGTTGAATACATCACCACTCTTTTTTAAAAACACTGAAAAATAAATTTTGGATTGATGTATTCAAGTCCTACATTATATTACAGAGTCTTTTTGATGAGTCTACCGGTGCTGCTGATTCACCTCTATTTTATAATCCACATATTCATATTGGTGGAAACCCCTTTTTTAATAAACAAATGTTTGACATCAACATCATACTAATTAATGATATTATTAATGAAGATGGTTCACTTTTAGTTTTAAACATTTTTGTGATATTTATACAAACATTAGGATAATTTGTTTAGAATACAACAGCATTATTTATGCAGTAAGACCATGGATAAAAAATTCAGACACTGGAAAAACATCATGAAGCTCACAAGTCCATTAATCTTTCTCATTATCTCTCCCCACCCACATAATGATAATTATATACTGCTGGTGGACTGTTAGTCTCCGAGGGTCTCTACAGCCCAGTAGCTAAGTACTTCGTTACTAGCTTGAAAATACGGATGTATATTTAATTGTTGTGATAAAATTTAGAATTTCATTTCAAAATTAAGGACTATCTCCCTCATGCATATTTCTTACCCTTAGACGAATTTGACTCCACTTTTTTGGCACACTGTTTCCCCCTAAAATAGCTCTAGCAAGTTTATTGTTATTTCGGATTTCAAACAATTCGGTTGAGCATCACTGAAGAGACATTATTTGTCGAAATGCACATCTGGTGCATCAAAATTGGTACCGTATAAGTTTTATATATGACATTGTTATATTCATGTACTTTATTATGTGTACAAAAACCAATAAAAAAATCATAAATTGATTACTATAAAAGAAAAATACCAAATTAATTTATGTAGGCACTGTACAACAAAGTAAGACTGGAATATAATTCCTTACAACTTTATCTACATTATGTGTTTAAGAAAAATTTGTGTATTTCTCCATTTTACACATGTGGCAATGTCAAAAGTACAGACCACTTGCTATGGCGTCGGTGGCCTTGTGGTTAGGCCGTCAGACTCTCGACTGAAAGGTCGTGGGTTCGAATCCTGGCTGTGGCAGGACCGACGTTGTGTCCTTGGGAAAGGCGCTTTACATGAATTTCCTCACTCCACCCAAGTGTAAAAGGGGTACTTGGCTATAGACAGTGAAAGCTATTGTTGGAATGTTAGTGCTCTAGCGCTTGTTATGGCAGCCTGTACTGTATGCTTCCTAGGAGGCTGAAAAAGTTCTAGATTAATATAAGGTCTGCCGGGGTAATAATGCATTGTAAAGCGCTTTGAGCAGCATAGGCTGGAAAAAGCGCTATATAAAACCAATCAATAATTATCATTATTAAATAAATGAATATCGCGTTTTCATGATGTTGTAAGATAACCCCTTAGGTCGAGAAGTGTTGTTAAAAGCTAAGGTGTGAACGGAGGCTTTTTTCTTTATTTTAAACAACATTTCGAGACCGAGGAGTGTATCTTGCATCATCCACGAAAGCAAGAACTTTCTATTCCATTACCACTCAGAAATATACAGACAATCGATTTCTTTTACAGCTACAAATTAGGTCACTTCGTGACGTCGTGACAGTTTCCGAAACGGACTAGGCTTAAGCCTTTCATCAGAAATTGATGATTGACCATATATGTTCATTGAAACAAGGACTTCTAAATCAAGGTCTTTGAAGGTCATTTTGGAAAGGTCAAGGTCTCTCAGAACATGTAAATTCCTTATTTCAACAGTCTCTGTTAAAGAATTCCCATCTTCTAAACCTTTCATCAGAAACTGATCATAATGGATCACGAATAGTCCTTGAGACAGAGACGTTTAAACCAATGTCATATGGGAAAATGTCATGATCACTCGCATATACCTTTTATGAGGAAAACGTGCCTTATTTCAACAGTTTTCTAACAGGTATTGACGATACATCACACACGTAAATATTAGGAAAATGGCTCTCAGACAACGGTCACTCAAGATCATTTGTAATGGTGGACATCACTCAACATATACCTTATATGTGAAAAAGCCTTCGTTTTAACAATATTTAAGTTATTGATCATTGTGCAAGTCATTCCTCATAAGAAATAGTGTTTGTGAGTTCGATATAAAGGACACCACAGAGTCGTCCACTTCTGCTTCATACTTAGATATTTTATTGAAAGTAGACATTAAAGGCAAACTGACAACTCAACTGTATGACAAACGGGATGATTTCAGCTTCTCCATCGTCAACTTCCCATATTTATGTAGCAATATTCCATTATCACCTGCATATGGTGTTTATATATCTCAACTGATTCGATATGCAAGATCTTGTTCTGCGTATATTCAGTGTTTAAATCGAGGTAAGCTACTGACAAACACGTTGATGGTACAGGGGTTTCAACAGTCTTGATTGAAGTCAGCATTTCGCAAATTCTATGGTCGTTATAGTTCGTCAATACAACATATCATTGGGTCAAATGCTGTCTGACGTGTTTCATACCGATTGTTGAGCCGTTCTTGGCACACTGATTTTGACTGCGGATAACTCTGTTTACCTGATCAGGATATAGGGCTCACGGCGGGTGTGACCGGTCGACAGGGAATGCTTCCTCCTCCTAAGCATCGATCCCACGTCTGGTGTGTCCTGGGGTCCATGTTTGCCCAACCATCTACTTTGTATTGCTTGTAAGAGTTATGAGATTGATCACTGTTCGTTATCTTCACCTTTCATACACATACTTTCTATGCAATGTCCAGTTTTAGGTTATTAGAATACTTACATGTCTATCTCCAGAATTTGTAACGACTACTTCTTCTCATGTTCAAAGTCGAGGAAATGGGAGTGAGATAAGCCTATCTCCTTTCCATATACACTTTGTACAAGATGTGTTTAAAGAGATCAGGATATAGGGCTCACGGCGGGTGTGACCGGTCAAAAGGGGATGCTTACTCCTACTAGGCACCTGATCCCACTTCTGGTGTGTCCAGAGGTCCTTGTTTGTCCAACTCTCTATTTTGTTTTGCTTATAGGAATTATGAGATTAATCACTGTTCGTTATCTTCAGCTTTCATGCAAACAAGATCCATTTGTAATATAGTATTGGAATAGATTCAAATATGGATGTGTCATCATTACTAGGTGCAGATACCAGTATGGTGTATGGTAATAAAGAGGAGACATAATACACATCGACGTAATTGTCTTCTGCTTGAAAACGTGTTAGAAGGTCTTCAACAATCCAGTCCAAAAACGGGATTGATGAAGTAGACTTATAGTATTCCTTCGGAAATGGTATTTGGTCTGTGTTCCTGTTCTTAACATGATTATTATTATTATATTCATTTATAATGACAAAATTTCCTATAGTTTCTATGCGCTGTACAATGTTATGATAATAAAGTCATGATCTGGGTATCTTAATTATATTGTCAATTTATTTGCTTTTTTACACAGAACGGTCGTGGGTTGGTAGAGCATTCAATTCGTTCTTTCAGAGGTAATTAGCAAATCAACGTATGCAAATATTAAGAACATGGCTTCAACATTAAGTGAATACGGCCAATTCTTTGATGCTTTTTGTAAAAATAGAATTCTTCATTTCTCCGTTGCTATGGCTACTAAGCAATCATAAGTCTGTCCACGCATTGTCCCAGTTAGAGTATTATTGTTCTGAAATATCTGAGTGATTGATCAGAGTTTTACAATGCAACAGAAATGAGAAAAATTATTCTAGCGTCCGGAACGAAATAAGATTTTATCAGCTATGTCTTGTAGATATAGATAGTCAGTTTTATCTTAATCTCTAAGCGTATTAGTCGCTGTACAATATACTTATCAGTCAGATTACGTTTTATACCAAGAAGGTCATGGGTACAAAATTTTAATACATAAGAGACGTAGTTACATGTATGGAGGTTATCGCTGTCTGTAGGAGATTGACTTTTGAATCTTTAATCTCGTCACTTGATACTGTGCTCTCGTGATGTATGCACTAAATATTTGTGCACTAATTATATTATTCAACATCATTTCGCTAACAAAATGTCAAAATTATCAACCCACATGGGAGAGTATCGACTCTCGTCCAATCCCTGGGTGGTACGACGATGCCAAAGTGGGCATGTTCATTAACTGGGGAGTTTACACGGTGCCCTCTTGTACCAGTGAGTGGTTCTGGTGGTTCTGGAAAGGACAGCCACAAGCAAACGTGGTGGAGTACATGAAAAAATTCTACCCACCAAACTGGACGTATGCGGACTTCGCTAAGGAATTCCGTGCCGAGTTTTATGATCCATATAAGTGGAAAGACATTATTGTCTCATCTGGTGTAAAGTAAGTAATATCAAGAAATTTGAATCAATTTGAGATTGTGAATAAGTATTCTTTACACCATCTGATTTTTGGTGGACGTGATCGAAGCATTGCATCTCGGAACTACTGAAAATTCCTTATTTTACGCGAATACTAAAATATGGCGAAATGATTTGTATATGATAAATCGCGTGAACATAAATTAGCGTTTGGACTATTAATCAAGAGTTTTATTATTTATATGTATTTTAACTACAGAAAAGTAGAAGCGAATAATTTGATTTCGGGAGCGATGCCTCTCATGAAATCATGTAATAATAAATTCGTTGTGTATAAATAGTAATCTATAATATTTTCTCATCTAATATTCCATCGCCAAACGCTCGGCATGAGGTGTGAATGTCACGGGTCCTCGGAGATGACGTTAAAAACGGATGACCAATGTCACAGTAGGTGTGACACGCTAAAGAACCCTCACTGCTCAATGGCCATAAGCGCCGAGCATAGGCCTAAATGTGAAGTCCTTCAGCGGTCTTGGTGACGTCTCCATATGAGTGAAAAACTCTCGAGCGACACGTTAAACAAGATAAAATCAATCAATCTAACATGGGTGTTGGAGTTCGGACAGGGAGATCCACTTTCTCCTCTTTTATCTAACTCATTCGTACAATTTCTCTGCTCTCTCCCGCCCTTTACCCCGCTCGATCATTGTCCCCTTCTTCTCCCCACCGTGGATTACTGTGTTGTCAGCATGAATTCCGTTAAACCTCAGGATAAAAAAGAAGTCCTTGAAATGGTTCCCCTTTTTCAGACCGCCTCAAACTTAAAATCATTTATCTGAATTTATCGGTTATGTTCCTGAAACAGTTCGCCTTTCTCAGACCGCCTCAACCTTTACATGATTGATCTTAATTTATCGGTTATGTTCTGGTTTTGTAACTATTTTGTTTAAATGATGTATATTTGATATATATATTTGGAAGTATGATAATCAACATTGTAAATATACGTCTTAAACTACAGTTATCAGTAATTTTATCAGTTTAGATATGAAAAATGATAGGATGACAATATTGATGTGATGTTTACTTATCAATATGTATTACACTTACTCATTCGTGTTGATACCGAACACATATGTACACTATTTATATGTATGTACATTATTTATATGGATGTACACTATTTATATGTATGTACACTATTTATATGTATATACACTATTTATACGTATGTATACTATTTATATGTATGTACACGATTTATATGTATGTACACGATTTATATATGTGTACACGATTTATATGTATGTACACTATTTATATGTATGTACACTATTTATATGTATGTACACTATTTATACGTCAATATAGGCGTGTAAACACTAGACGATTTCATTGCTATTTTGATAAATGTACATTGTTATATTTTGGTTGGAGTGTCTGTAGAGCTATAACCTCTTGACCTTTGGATACTAGTCATGGTATAAATGTGAATAGTGGGATAAGCTGTGTAATAACTGATAATCATTTCTTTTCAAACCAAACAAGAGGAATTCAAATACCACTGATAAAAGAACGTTTGTGATATCATGCTGTGGTTAAGAGCAAATAAACTATCACTGTCTTATGCGTTTAAAATGAATTTTCATTCTTGAGTTGAATAATAAAGGACTTAATATACTACCCCGAAGAACTTCATTAAGATGGACTGTTATGGATAAAGATAATTTATTTTGTTTGAAAGATAAGGTTTGAACCCATCTCTAGATTTTAAGCATACCTTCATGTTCATCAGTTGGTATATCTGTTCCAGTGTTGATTTATTAGTTATCAAACGCTCTTTGCCATATGAAAAACCTTTTGAAAATCCAAATTAGTTATGTCTGAATATAAACTTCCGGGTATGACATTTATGGAATTGCAGTCTATTGTACAATCCTTCCCTGTATTAAACAAAACATTAATCAAGTAAACTGAAACTTCTGCTTGTATCAGCATTTAATAAATGTATTAAAGAAGCATCTGTGGAATGATTGCTTCTGAAACCAGAAATTAAAATGATTTAAAGACGTATCCTTCAACACTGTCAAAGTTCCATGGCATGGGTAACATACAAACTTATGTAACAGCAACGTTGATAAAAAGGAAATCCATTGAAATGGTTTTCAGTGGCTTCAGAGTCATGGTACACGTGACCATCGATTTCTAGATCAAATTTGATTATCATTTAATGATAATTAGTACTCTGTATCATCATTATGTTGCTTAGTAGAGGATTGAGAAAATCAAATCTGATTATCAAATTCTTAACATGGTACTCTGTACCATTATCAATACAACCTGCTTAGTAGAAGATAGAGAAACAAAGATAACTTTGAAAAGAGCAAATCCACTGCAATCGTCTATTTTATGAAAGAAGCCCAGAGCTAGCAATCCATGTTGTATCTTTATCAAAGAGGTACAAGACACCAAAGCAAATTGTATTGAATAAAGCTAGAAGATGTGCACAATTTTTTTTAATTGAACAAATTACTTTGTTTAGTGAAAAATTGTAGTTTTATTTTCAAAAAGCACAGGAGGAAAGAAATCAAAATCACTTGATGGACTCTAGTTCAGAATGATAACCTTACACCATCCCCCACTGAACGTAGGTATTAAAATTCAAAAGGAAAAAACACATAGGACTGGTTTTATCTACGAAAGGAAATCAACCATAATGTCATGGTAATATGATATATGGTGGATAATACTTCATATATATACTACACACTTAATTTAAAACACATTCTCGAGCGAGACGTTAAGCAAGATACAATCATTTAAAACAAAATCCAGGCTATATAAAAAAAGTCATCTGCAACTTGATAATGATTATATTTCCTACAAAATCACATCGCATGAAATGGAGAAAACGTGCCTTTTTACACTTTGTTGATTTTGACTCCAATACGTATTTCACTAATTTGTTCCACCTGAACAAAGCAGTTGCTTTTTTGCTTGTAGATATGTTGTGCTATCTTCTAAACACTGTGATGGATATAGCATGTACCCAACTAATGTGACATATCAATGGAATTCAAGAGACGTCGGTCCAAAGCAAGACCTAGTGGGTGAGATATAAATATTAATATAAACTCTATACCAATTTCAAGAACATGTTATTTAATTGTCATCTAATTGACGATTAAACTCTAGTAATTTATGTGTTAGCAATATATTTGATAAACATAACCATTACATATGTATATGCAGGTCCTTTAAAGGAGGCACTGAAGGGGACAGATGTAAAATTTGGGATCTACCATGCCATGATAGAATGGTTTAACCCAATATGGCTCACGGATCAAGAGAATAATTTCACCACTCAGAGATATGTCAAAGTGAGTTACAACAAGAAAGGCCCAACGAATACATGACATCTTACACGTTTGACAGGTGATGCCTACTCCTCCTAGACACCTGATCCGACCTCTAGTATGTTCAGGGGTCAGTGTTTGCCCCACACTTAATTTTGTATTCTTTATAAGATTTATGAGATTGATCACTGTTCCTTATCTTCACCTTTCATCTTTGAGAAAAGGTGTTCTTGAATATCAGGATACTTTACATTTCTTAAGAATGAAAAAGGGAAGATTACAAAAATTGGCCATTCTCATAAATCCCATAAAGAACAAAATTTAGAATGAAAAGGTGAAGATAACGAACAGTAATCAATCTCGTAACTCTTACAAAGAATACAAAATTAAGAGTAAGGCAAACACCGACCCCTGGATATATCAGAGGTAGGATCGGGTGCTTAGGGGGAGTAAGCATCCCCTGTTCACCTGTCACACCTGCTGTGAGTCCTCTACCTTAATCAGGTAAACAAAACAATCCGTAGTCACATCAATATATATAGAGCGACCTAAGAATTGGTATAAAAGACGTCAGACAGCATTCGAAGTAATAACAAATTGTATTTGCAAATCCGATCGTTATAGCAGCCATATAATTTGTGAAATGTTGACTTTAAAGGGGACGGTTGAAACCCAGTACCATCATATTGTTTTAGGTAACCTGCCGCTTTTTAATTGATTGATTGATTGATGTTTTCCGCCATATTTAACAATTTTTCAGTTATCTGGCGGCGCCCAGTTTTTATTGGTGGAAGAAAAAACCCAGATACAATGTACCTGGGAAGAGACCACTGACCTTCCGAAAGTAAACTGGGAAACTTTCTCACTTACCGGAGCGAGCGGGATGGTGTCTGATTTGTACGGATTAAACCAATGTATCAAACGGTTGTACGTTTTGTAGGATTATATACACCCCCAGCTTTATGAAATTATCAACACTTACCAGCCAGATGTCCTGTGGAATGACGCCTGCTGGTTAGCTCCCAGTTGGTATTGGAACTCTACAATATTCTTAGCTTGGTTGTAC
The DNA here is from genome assembly GCF_947568905.1 of Ostrea edulis. NCBI lineage: Eukaryota > Metazoa > Mollusca > Bivalvia > Ostreida > Ostreidae > Ostrea > Ostrea edulis. The sequence continues at coordinate 23,229,190 of NC_079173.1, read as the reverse complement.
AACAAGAGGTAAATGATAGAAATAAAGATTTGTATGTATGCATCTGTTTATTACAACATTTGGTGAGGAAAGGAAGAGAAAAATATGAATGTTGATTAATTAAGTCTCCCAAAGAAGTTTTAAATGATATCAACAAGTTTGCACTCGAGTTAGAATTTACCAGTATTATTTAGGACATAAATGCTGAATAGATCATTTGTTTTCGACCTACTACAAATAAATTATTGTTTGGTCTCTTTACTCTGATGTCGTTTTTGTTATTCCTGCAGTCCAGTGAAAGACACTATCGTGGTAAATGACAGATGGGGATATGACTGCTTCTGCAAGCATGGAGGGATATGGACATGTTCTGACCGTTTCCATCCGGGTATTTGAAATATATATTTTGATAGATCTTACCAAAACTCTTTAAGACACCGGTAGACTGTTATTTATTTTTAAAACTGATAATTTCCGATGGGCATGTATTGGTTACTTAATGTTTTTATTTCTATTAAAAAGAAATATGAATTCATCACCTGCATATGGTGTTTATATCTCTCAACTGATTTTATCAGCAGGATCTTATTCTGCGTATGATCAGTTTTGAAATCGAGACAGGCTACAGACATCACTGTTCCTTATCTTCGCCTTTCTCAAACAAGTCAATGTTAAATGGCTTTCAACAGTCTCCTCTAAATTTAAAATTTCACAGATTCCATGGTCGTTTTAACGATTTAGTTTACCTATACAACCTGCCATTATGTGAAATCGAATCGGACTTGTTTAAAACCGTTTGTTAGGTCGTTCTTGGCATTCTGATTTTGATTACGGATAACTCTGTTTACCTTTTTATGGATAACTCTTTTTACTTGATCAAGATATAGGCCTCATGGCGGGTAAGAACGGTCGACAGGGGATGCTAACTCCTCCTAGGCAGCTGATCCCACCTCTTGTGTGTTCAGGGGTCCGTCTTTTCCCAACTATCTATTTTGTATTGCTTACCTTTTCAATATATTCATAGCGAAACTGCAAGCAACCTTTAATTATAAATACGTGATTGTTCTCATTTCTATAAAGGTGAAGATAACGAACAGTGATCAATCTCATAACTCCTATAAAGAGGAAGAAAACGAACAGTGATCAATCTCATAACTCCTATAAAGGTGAAGAAAACGAACAGTGATCAATCTCATAGCTCCTATAAAGGTGAAGATAACGAACAGTGATCAATCTCGTAACTCCTATAAAGGTGAAGATAACACAGTGATCAATCTCGTAACTCCTATAAAGGTGAAGATAACACAGAGATCAATCTCATAATTCCTATAAAGGTTAAGATAACACAGTGATCAATCTCAGAACTCCTATAAAGGAGAAGATAACGAACAGTGAATAATCTCATAACTCCTATAAAGGTGAAGATAACGAACAGTGATCCATCTCATAACTCCTATAAAGGTGAAGTTAACGAACAGTGATCAATCTCATAACTCATATAAAGGTGAAGATAACACAGTGATCAATCTCATAACTCCTATAAAGGTGAAGATAGCGAACAGTGATCAATCTCATAACTCCTATAAGCAATACAAAATAAAGAGTTGGGCAAAAATGTTTTTATTCATAGAACTTTGCGATCAAATAATTAAATTTTAAATACAAATCATTCTAACAGAAGTACATGTACTGTTGATTTGTTTAGGTCATGTTATGCCACATAAATGGGTGAATGCCATGACGATAGACAGAGGGTCCTGGGGGTACAGGAGAAACGCTGATCTAAGCCAGTACTACTCCATAGAAGAGCTGTTAGAGGAAGTGATTTACACCATTAGGTACACTACACCGTAGTGACATTGGAAGTGTACTAGATCGATGTTGATTTAATCATTATTTCTATTTCAATGGGTTTTCTTTACTTTACCAGTTATGGAGGGAACATATTGATTAACGTTGGGCCAACATCATGGGGGACCTTTGACCCAATTTATGAGGAAAGATTCCGTCAGTTGGGCTCATGGTTAAAGGTCAATGGAGAAGCTATATATAAATCAACGCCTTGGACTCATCAGAATGACACAGTAACAAATACAGCGTGGTAAGTCAATAAAAAGAATAGCACATAAACAAATAGGGCACGCTATGTCAGGAGAATTTTGTGGCAACAATTGCGTAACCGGAAGTGAATCGATTAGTTCTAGTGACCAGAGTGACAGTGACAGATAGGGTAGGGGAAGTTGAACTTCTAATGGTTTAATATGCAAATAAAAGTAAGTAGACTTTTCATGCCATGAATAACAATTATGTGGACTTTGTGAAGGCCTAGGGGTCAATGATAGTGATAAATGTGTAATGTTAACTCAACAAAATGACAGAGTGAGAAATTGGTCATGTTAAGTCACTAGAAAGACTCAGTGAGAATTGGGTCACATCAAACCACCATAATGAGGGTGTGATATATAGGACATAGTAAATCTGAAAATTTTCAATTTGTAAATACTCTAATCATGATGGATTGCGTGAAATAGGGAAGTCAACATTGCGCCACCATAAAAATAATTTTACAATTACATTAGTAAGTGTCACGTTCAATCATCTTCAAGGTTTCTATGATCAATTTAAATATTTAAGCTATTTTATAGTGAAAGTTTATTCCAATGCACTCACACAATTTTATGAAAAATTTGAATTTACAGGTACACAGCGTCCAAGTCAGAAAAGGATGTTGTTTATTGTATAATATTGAATTGGCCGTATGATGACGAGGTGACCTTGGGAGCGTTGAAGGACATCCCAGTCTCTGAAATAACATTGCTTGGGTCAGATGCGGTAATGTCCTTTGCGCAAGAGTCAAATGGTCTTAAAGTTGTATTCCCCGCCCTTAGTGTCCGTAAGATGCCATGTGAATGGGCCTGGACTTTGAAGATTACACTAAAAGCATAATTTTTATACTTTGTTTGAATAAAGTACTTGTAATCCATATAACGATTTCCTCGTACAAACTGATTTTCATGTATTATGATGTTATTCTATTCAATATATGTGTTTAGTGACAATGTCTGTGTTTAGTTCTTTAATACATTGTTTGTATTGTGATTTGCCTATAGTTTATACATACGTTATCAATAGCAAGGTCTTACTGTCCTCAGTGGTATACCCATGTATCCATTAAGTTTTGGATTTTTATTCTTGTGAAATTCTGATCCCTTCAAATATATGGTTTCCTGATCTGCGAAATGATTTGTTGCGGCAAAATTTCAGATCGATTTATAAACAAGAGGCCCACAGTCCTTATCGGTCACCTGAATACTAGTGAAAAAGTATCACTACTTCCATTGGCTATGAAATCTAGAATTTTTTTTCCTGTTCTGAATATCTAAGCTAATTCTAATGTTCAGCAACGGTATAAAACAAGATGCGTTCTTAAAACTTCACTACCCTCAAAAGTGCACACACTGATGGAAGGCTTCAAATAATAGGTGTATTAACATCAAAACATCAAAAGATACCACTAATTTGGACTCATCCTAAAGTAATAACCCTGGGTTATGAAATTCAGCATTATTTTTTTTTTACATCCATTTCTGCTATTCCTAAGTATGCATTTAGATTTTATACAGCATCAACAAACTTACTCATAAATACAATATATTAAGTTTGGTCCCACCCTGAGGTCAGAACCTTTACACTGGGGATCATCAAATTTACAATTTTGGAAAAAGAATACCTGATCTATCCATTTAGTTTTAATTTAGTATCAATAACACTAAAGATGAAGTCATTTAAGTGTTTTACACATAAACATTTTATAACAAGTTTGGCCCCTCCCTGAGGTCAGAATCCCTATCCTGGGGATCATGAAATTTACAATTTTGGTAGCGGCCGTCCTGCTCTACATCACTATGCACTTAGTTTTTCTTTCACGTGTGTGGTTCTTGAGAAGATTTTTTAAAATTTGTCAATTTTGGACAGTTTTTGCCCCGCCCTTAGGGCCCCAGGGGTGCTGAAGTCCTGAAATGTACAATTGATGTCCTCCTTGTCCCAATGATGTTTCATATTAAATTTGAAAAGAATTGGAATGGCAGTTATCAAGAAGTTAAAAATGTTCAATTGTTAACGCAGGACGGACGACAACCAATTCAATAGGTCACCTGAATTTACTCAGGTGACTTAGATATCAATTCGCTATGGAATATTTCTTCTTGTGCTTACTGTTATGAAACGAAATGTTTGTTTGGTTGTTTTATACTGTTTAACGTCCTTCTAGAGAATTTTTCACTCATATGGAGACGTCACCATTGCTGAAGAAGGACTACAAAATTTAGTCCCATGCTCGGCGCTTACGGTCGTTGAGCAGGGAGGGATCTTTATCGTACCACACCTGCTGTGACACGGGACCTCGGTTTTCGCGGTCTCATCCGATGGACCGCCCCATTTAGTAACCTATTACGACAAGCAAGGGGCACTGAGGATCTATTCTAACCCGAATCATCACGGGCTGTAAGTGATATGTGAGAAAGAGTAGGAAAACGTGATAGAGAACAAGGCTTGCCGAACCATCTTCATGTTTCCCCCCAAGGCTTAATATCAACTGTATTTCAAGATATCATGTATTTGGTTATCTTACAATTAATGTAAAAAAGCTCATGTTGCAAAAACGAAAATTAGAAACGGCATAGGCTTATGATTATCAAAGTGAAAGTACTTTCATAAACGACATAAGATTATGATTAACAAAAGAAAAGTACTTGTATGGCACAACATAAGATTGTGATTAAGAAAGTGGAAGTACTTATATGAACAACAAAAGATTGTGATTAACAAAGTGAAAGTACTTTCATGACAGGGGTACGATTATGATGAACAAAGTGAAGTGCTGTCATGACACGACATAAGCTTATATGATTACCATAAGCTTATATGATTAACATAAGCTTATATGATTAACATAAGCTTATATGATTAACATAAGCTTATATGATTAATATATATATGATTAACATAAGCTTATATGATTAACATATATAACATTAACATAAGCTTATATGATTAACATATATAACATTAACATAAGCTTATATGATTAACATAAGCTTATATGATTACCATATATATGATTAACATAAGCTTATATGATTAACATACGCTTATATGATTAACATAAGGTTATATGATTAATATAAGGTTATATGATTAACATAAGGTTATATGATTAACATAGCTTATATGATTAACATAAGCTTATATGATTACCATAAGCTTATATGATTAACATAAGCTTATATGATTAACATAAGCTTATATGATTAATAGTTGAAGTGAAAGTACTTTCATGACAAGATATACATGTATGAAATTTTTTTCAAGAGGCTTGGAGGTTATAAAACTTTATTGAGCACGTTTTCATACTGAAACTTAAACTCTGTGTTCTAAATCGTACTCATACTCAAAGGTGAAGGTTATAAACTTAAACTTTAATACAATCATTCTCATACTCAAATGGAGTACATGCTCCAAGATTGTTTGAGTATGCTTCAGAGCTTGCTCAGAGTTGTAATCACAGCGAACATGGCTGAGTCTGAGTATGAGTATGGTATAAGTTTTATAACTTCCAGGCCTGCTGTTTTTATCGGGTATGTAAGTGTAAATAATACTGATCTCATTTCCCTCTTTAAGTCTACTCAATAGAATACTTTTACATACTTGCTTTTCAGTTCGTTGTAAACCTTTGTCCTCGATAAACACATTTCGGCTTCACACAAACTATGATCTATTTTTAAATTTCTATACTATTTCAGTGTATTACAAATGGCAACAATCATATTGCCAGTTCCCACTTTTAGTATACGATAGGTATTCAAACAGAGTATCAGTGAACCTAATATATATTTCAATTATTTTTAAAAGTTTTGTTTCTTGCCATTGTTTTCAACATGAAAAGGTAAAGATTACGCACAGTGATCAATCTCACAACTCCTAGAATACAAAATTAAGAGTAGTGCAAATACGAGTCCCTAAACATACCAGAGGTGAGATCAGGGACCTAGGAGGAGTAAGCATCCCCTGTCGACCGGTCACACCCACCGTGAGACCTATATCGTGATCTGGTGAACGGATTAATTCGTAATCAAAATCAGTGTGAAAAGAACAGCCTAACAACTACTATGAAACGTTGAATTGGTAAAGAACAAGGTACGATTGTATACATAAAAAGGCCCAAAAAATTTCTCTCTATAAAATGTGTCTGGAATTAACCTTAATCAGAGTTTTAAGAAAGTAAAATAAATGCCAGGTATACTATGTCAACAAAATCAGAATGATAGTTTTAAATGGATAGCATTATGACATCATGAATAAGACATTTCCCGCCTTTTTCTCAAAATAAGCCCGGAAACTGTCAAATGTCATACAAATTATTGCTCAGGAAAAGATGTGCGCATTTGTCGAGCAAAATGAAAATGATATATATTGTGTATTATTTTGAGATGAAAAACATGCTTCAATATGAATTTGCTCGACGCATGCGCTGTATGTTTTCTAAAAGGAAAACCACCTGAATTTGTGGATATTTTCATTGAAAATGGCATTTTTGCAATTTTATGCCAACTTCAAGCTCTCGTCATATGACACAAATCATTTTGCTGATCAAACTGAGTGAATTTTGGGTTTGCTAAACTACTCCTTAATTGAATGCCAGGATTTGAGCTCCAAGTCAAATCATCAATATTTTGGGCCAGATGACTGTAGAAACTGTACCTACTTCTTAGATCGTGATAACGACCATAAAAGTTGGGAAATGTTAACTTTGAACGAGACTGTTGAAACCTTTGTAACATCAACTTGTTTGTAAGTAGGATATCATCTTATATATATATATAAAGATTTTTTCTCCCGACGAGTGAGGGGAAACGGTCCATCCCCTTACGAAACAGCCTGTAGAGAAATAAATGTTATGTGATTGAACTCCATTTGATCATCAATTTATGTAGCACCGTGAGGCCATGTCGAGCACTCTAGAAGATTATATCGGAGATTTATCCATATATATATATATATATATATATATATATATATCAATAAAAAAAGCAGGAAAATATACAGTTCCAAAATATATTTAAATCACTAGCGCTTTCTGGATTTTAACACCCATCCTCAGGTGAATACAAATTAATAAATTATTAATTGATTATTAATTTGTATTCACCTGAGGATGGATGTTAAAATCCAGAAAGCGCTAGTGATTTAAATATATTTTGGAACTGTATATTTTCCTGTTTTTTTATTGAATTATTTTGACTGTGTGATATCAACTCTTTTTATTTGGATTATATATATATATATATATATATATATATATATATATATATATATACATATATATATACATACAGTCATGGATTTAAATAGATGATAACCACATTCTTACATTCTAACTTTCCAAAATTTGATATCCCTATCTCTATAATGGAAAACTTGAGCACAATGCATGTGATTGATATGAGTTATTAGATTGATCAGTGTTCGTTATCTTTGCCTTTCATGTAGCTTTATAATGGATTTATGGATAAATCTCCTCAGATTTAACGTCTGTGATTCTAAATATGAAAACTATCAGATTTCTCCATGTTTTCCTTATGGTGATTATCTGGAATAAATGAAAGAGAAAAGACAATGGATTTGTAAATGATATATGATTAATGAACTACAGTAGCATTTGTATTGAGTTTTGGGTATATAAAAGGCAGAAAAACATCCGTCTAGGAACACACAAGACAGATGATTCAAAGGAAGGTGATAGTAAGGTAAATCCTTTTATTCTATATTTAACTTCCATTTCTGAGGTGTATATATAATTTTATATACAGATAGTACGATTGATTTATCACAAAGAAGATAAAATACCATTCATTTCCTTTAAGGTAATGATTAAATGGGTAATCGAGATTTAATGAATCTATGATTATTTTTTATTTTTATTTTTACAGTAGCTAAGTACTTCGTTACAAGCTTGAAAATACGGATGTATATTTAATTGCTGTTATAAAATTTAGAAATTCATTTCAAAATTAGGGATTATCTCCCTCACGCATAGCTCTTATCCTTAAACGAATTTGACTCGACTTTTTAGGCACACTGTTTTTGCCTATAATAGCTCTAAAACTTCATTGTTATTTCGGATTTCAAACATTTCGGTTGAGCATCACTGAAGAGACATAATTTGTCGAAATGCACATCTGGGCCCTTATTCACAAAAGATCTTACGATTAAGATGAAAAAAAACAAAAAACTCTGTCTGATAATCAAATACCGATCACAAGGTCATAAGTATGTATTAAAGTTTTATAAACCATGGATGTACTTTACATATTAATTAAGAAAGTCTACAAGAGATGAAAAATAAGGAAATTACAGTGTTTGTAAATTTTGATCTTAGTCGTAAGATAGTTTGTGAATCAAGGTGCCCTAGTGCATCAAAATTGGTACCGTATAAGTTTTACGTCTTGTAGTTGACAATATATGTAACTCATTATGAAAGTATCATGTATGGTTTTCACGGGAATCGTGACACTATGGTTGTCATAGTAACCCCTCTTAAAGACTTTCTGTAATAAATGGTACATGTGTTTCAGATGGTGTTTAAAATTGATACAGAAAGTGTAAGTGATGCAAATTTTATATCAAATTAAAGTTAAAGCCTTAGTTAATGTATAATATGTTTCAAGATGTCCATTTACTTTCATATGAAGTAGAAGCATTAAAGCATTCACCCCCTGAGAAATAAATGACCAATGAATTGTTTTCATTTTTACATGTTAGTAGGAATTGTTCCTGAAAGTATCAATATTGGTTTTCAGGTTTACTATATATACATAGTAACTCCCCTCCCCTCCTTATATAAATACTGCAGCTGACAAGACGACAAATATGCATCTTACATGTATTTATTTTAACTCATATTAAAACTATAAACATGTTTTGATGTTTATTATTGAATTTATTCCACATAGAATCATAGCACTGTTTCTTTGGAGATGTATTTATTACTTTGTGTTTGAAATTACTTGTATATTCATGTTCTGGAAGTGTATGTTGAAAACACGTAAATATAACCCAGCCGATGTAAGTTTGTGATGTCGTATTACCTGTAACTTTTATACACACTTTCGGATTTCTTTTATCGTCCATGTTACATATAGTAGACTCCCTCGATTTCATCTTAGCTGACGATCTCAAAATGGTCGATGGAAATATTTGTAGAAAATAAAGTGTTTTAAATCTATGTATAGTGTTCTGTGGAATCATTAGAATTCATGGTGGCTCAATTTTCGTGGATTTCGTGAGTACCCCTCACCCACGAATTTACATTCTCAACGAATAAAGACAAAGCAAACATTACAGAGTTATCTTTCTTACAAATGTAAAAATAAAATCACGAAATTACGTCCCCACGAACCTAGGCACCTGATCCCACCTCTTGTGTGTCCAGGGGTCCGTGTTTGCCCAACTATCTATCTAAGATATGATAGGAATTATCGAAATTCTTTACTCAAAGGGACACGTTTACATAAGCTGTGTTTCCTCGGCATAACGGTTTCCCTTGGATTTTATATATTGAGCATTTTAGATTGATGTACACTAACACTATATACATGTTATGAAATTTATAACATTATATAATTATAATTTTAAATTTACGTATTATAAGACTGAAAATTAACATTGTACATAGCGGGGGTGAGTGGTACATACGTATCATGGGGGCTTAAACTATGACTAGCCTATTAAGATAATTAAAACGTACTTTTGGGATTTTTCATTTGTATTTTATATTTACTTGTATATTTCTAAACATATTTTAACTTTTCACAAATCTTTGTTTCCACCGTCTGTCATTACTGATGCTCAAGCGCATGATGCATTCCGGAATCGGAAACGAAAATAGTCTCTCTTTAGATACTACATGATTACACCATGTTATGCCTTGCAATCACAACCGTAAGTTTTTTTTACTCAGTTTCACATACATGTTTTCCAGATTTTCTAAATGATTGTCTGAAATTTACTGAAAGGACCAATCTTCCCGATAGTAGGTCATGGATTTAAAAAAGGGGAATGCAGGTATGATTAATATGTACGGAAAGTTTAATTTTTCACCCTTTTTAAAGCAAATTTTCTTGATATTAAATCTAAACCTATTTAATACTGACGAAATAGCGTTCTCCTCCGTACTTGCCCATTGATGTAAATACTACCTTATATGGCATATATGCAAATAACTTGACAATCGGAAGTTATAACTTCAGTACATCAAACATGGCGCACAAATATGAATCGAGAAATTGGAATATATCGAAATTGTTGAAAACGGTAGAATAGAGCCTCACAAATCGTAAGTTGCCGGTTGTAAATTTATATATTGACTAAGAAACATAGAATATCATGTTATTTACGTAGAGAAAGTCAGCAAATGTTTAGAATGATCGAAAATGTTGCAGGAGTGAATCACTCCCGCATTTGCATAATTACGGAGATCCTAGGGAGTTATAACCCCCCCCCCCCCCCAAGAAAAAAATCAGAGAAGGCTACATTATTGCAGCTAGGAAATATGTGACATGAAGTTACGATGTCAAGTAGCAAAATTAAATCTAGAATTTGGAATGGAAAATGAAATGTACTGTGGTAAGAGTTAGATACAACATAAGTAAACTCAAAATTAAAATCAAGAAAGATGCATTTCCATATTCTCATACTGTTTGTATTGAATCTATAGCACGTTGGTTATCTATATCAAAATCTTTTAAAATCGTCTATACGACGTTAAAGGTCGGGAGTAACCTAGATAAATTTACACCCCTACAGCAATTAAGCATATATGACAAGGGGGCAGGACTTAGCAGTGTTATCAGAAGCAGCAGTCTAATGCTTGACTCTACACGTGCTCTGTAGGAGAAGATATTTTAAACAGGGAGACTGGCATGATTATATCAAAATAAACTAAACGTTTCCCGCATTTTTCTACCACTAAGTCCGATCTGTACATGTGAGGCACTGAAAGGATATGTTTATACTTTAACAAATCTTGACCCCAGGAACTGCAAAATAAATTCATCATTATTTCACCCATGTCTTTTAAAACATGTAGTTTTTAAATAGTATACACAAATATTGGTATATATGATATACTTTCAATTATGAGAAGAATTTGGGGGGAAAATGTAGCTGTGCAATGGAGGACATGTGCATTGAAGGATTATTAAGAAACATTTTGTCCATTATAATATTTGTGATTGTCTTTTCTGAAATTGTAATGTTCACACTAAGTACTTCGTTACTAGCTTGCAAATACGGATGTATATTTAATTGCTGTTACAAAATTTTGAAATTCATTTCAAAATTAAGGATTATCTCCCTCATGCATAGCTCTTATCCTTGGACGAATTTGGCTCCACTTTTTTGGCACGCTGTTTTTGGCTATATTTAGCTCTTAAACGTCATAGTTATTTCGGATTTCAAACATTTCGGTTGAGCATCACTGAAGAGACATTATTTGTCGAAATGCGCATCTGGTGCATCAAAATTGGTATTCCACTATTTTCACCGATTGGTTGTTCTTATACCCAATTGCCGACATTTAAATGCTTTTCATTTTCTAGTAGAAACTTTTGTATCTATGCACAAGAGGCACACATAAGATATTGAAAGTTTTTTTTGTCTTAACAAAGAATAAGTTACAACTTTGAACAATATTGTTAGCTCATCTGATCTGAAAGCTCAACTGAGCTTTTCTGATCTCATGTTGTCCGTCGTCTGTTCGTCTGTAAACTTTTCACATTTTCGTCTTCTTCTCCAGAACCACTGGGCCAATTTCAACTAAACTTGGCTATCAACATTCTTGGGTAGCGGGGTTTCAAGTTTGTTGAAATGAAGGGCCATGTCTCCCTCAAAGAGGAAATAACCACAAAAACGCAAAAATACGGTGGGGTCATTAAAAATCTTCTCAAGAACACTTGATCAGAAGAGCTGAAATTTACATGAAAGTTTCCTGATATAGTGCAGGTTCAAGTTTGTTAAAAGCATGACTCCCAGTGGTAGGTTGGGGTCACAATAGGGGAACAAAATTTTACATACCGATATGTAGGGAAGATCTTTAAAAACCATCTCAAGAACCACTGGACCGGTCAACAGGGGATGCTTATTCCTCTTAAGTACCTGATCCCACCTCCGGTATGTCCAGGGGTCCGTGTTTGTTCAACTCTCTATTTTGTATTGCTTATAGGAGTGATGACATTGATCACTGTTCGTTATCTTCATCTTTCATAGTGGAAATTCGATTTTGTTAAAAATCATATTCCTGTGGGAAGGGTTGGGCCACAATGGGGGAGGGGGGGGGGGTCAGAGTTATATGGGGGAAATGTCTGTAAAATCTTTTTCTCAAGAACCACCGGACCAGAGAAGATTACATTTATATGAAAGCTTCCTGACATTGTACAAATTCAAGTTTGTTAGAATCACGGCCCCGGGGATAGAGTGGAGCCACAATTGGGGATCAAAATATTACATACAAATATCTATGAAAAATCTTTAAAAATCTTCTTAAGAACCGCTGGGCCAGAAAAGTTTACATTTCTATAAAATTTCCTGACATAGTGCAGATTGAAGTTTGTATAAACCATGACCTCCAGGGTAGGTTGGGGCCAAAAATGGGGGTCAAATTTACAGGGTAAATCTTTAAAAAATCTTCTCAAGAACCACTGGGCCTGAGTTTATATTTACATGAAAGCTTCCTGACATAGTGCAGATTCAATTTTGTTACAATCATTTTCCCTGGGGATTGGTTGGGCCACAATAGGAGAATAAAAGTTTCACATACATATTTATGGGGGGAATCTTGAAAATATTCTTAAGAACCACAGGGTCAGAGAAGTTTACATTTATATGAAAGTTTCCTGACATAGCGAAGATTCAAGATTGTAAAACTCATAGCCCCTGGTGGTAGGTTAGGGCCAGAATAGGGAATCAAAGGTTTACATGCGAATATATATAGAAACAATCTTTAAAAGTCTTCCTCTCAAGAACTACTGGGCCAGAGAAGTTTAGAATTGCGTGAAAGCTTCCTGACATTATGTAGATTTGCGTTTGTAAAACTCATTGTCCCCGGGGATAAGGTGGGGCCACAACAGGGGGATCAACGTTTTACGTGCGAATATGTAGGGGGAATCTTTGGGCCAAGGTGACTCCAGTGAGTGATGTGACCCATGGGCCTCTTATAAATGTACACTGTATATAATTGTTTGTTTTAGACTTTGTTTGTTGTCCATTCTGAGGAAAGATATGGAAAATGCAACATTGGCAGAACACAACGTCGCAGGGAGAGAGGAACGGGCTCCATTAGGCGCTGCAAGCTATCTGTTCTACCTGATTGGAATTATTGGAAACATACTAGTTTTACAGATGTTTCATAAGCGCATTAATGCATCGTTCAATTACAGAATTTTCGTCATAATTCTATCAGTTGTCGACCTGATTAGCTGCATTTTATATTTCTTTAAAGAATTCCAGAGAATGGTATTTGTTTACAGTCAGGCATCAATGTCCTACCCTTTTCGTTGCAAATTCTGTCACTATATTGGTCATTCTTCCATTTTATCCTCTCTGTTTTTTGTTAATTTCATTGCAATTGAAATGTACAGAAAATATGCAAACCTTTCAAACGACAGATTACAAAAAATCGCGCAAAAATTATGTGTGCGTGTGCTATATTGATAAGTTTAGCCGAATCGTTTCCGATTTATGTGATGTACGGTAGAAGATACGTATTAGTCGAAAATATAAATGCAACCAGGTGCGCTATCCAAAACGAATATGACAGAGACCTTTTACCAATTTTACATTACGGCCTCATCCTCACCGTATCTTTATTTTCTATTGTACTAACTGTGATATTACAAATAAAAATACAAATTGTCCTTGTCAACAAAGACAAATCAAAACAGAAAAGGAAGTGTATAATTTCTACCCTTAATTCAGAACCTGAACAAGAAACGGGAAAAAATAAGAAGCCTGCAGCTGATTCAGAGACGGAGAGAAACAAACGAATTGCGCTTAGATTCGTCTTTATATCTATGTTTTTAATTGTCAGCGTTATGACGCACTTGGTGTATCAGGCCATTTTAGTGGCACGAAGATACTTCTACCCAAGACAGAGAATTTCCAAACTGGAGGATGTGGTGGAGGAATATCTTCCAGATATCGCAGCATTCAACGGAATTCTGAATCCGTTCGTCTACCTCTTCACCGACATTGAATTCAGACAAGAACTAATGAAAATATGTGGGCGGACAACATAATGACATATATATAAATCTTATAATTATGTAACGGATTGTGATTAAGTGATGTTTGATGTATTCAGTGTATTGTGTACTACAGGTAAGCATTATGTGAATAAAGTAGATCAAAGGTTGAACTTTTCTTTGAAAGTGGAATTCTAGTCAATAATGTGAAAGGCTAATCTATTATATACCCATAAATCAATCAGAAATTCATTTTATTAGTGTGTGAAAGATGTGGCACTGAACTTACAAAAACTACATTAAATGATCCGAGCGCCGCTCAGCAGTATTTGAATCAGATTTGTTTTCACGGACGTTTTACAGGCTTATAGTAATTCCTGTATCCCTGTAAGTGAAGCACTCTGAATTCCGACCTTTCACTCAGAAATAAACATCGTGATTGGCTGCTACTGAAATAGGAATCTTAGACATAACAGCATTTTCGTTCGAATTTTCATGGACATGTTTATTCATATCCATTCTCTGGGATCAGTTCGAAGACCAACTATGTTTGCTTCCAATTCATGTTTTGCGCTACAAATACGCGATACATGATTAGAGATACTCCATGCTGAGCATGAAAGTCATAAGTTAATTTTGTAATATATATTCTTATAATCCACATATATGAAAATTTTCAAAATCGAGGAGATAAATGCGGGTGTGTGCTTATCAATGACCTAGATAACAATGACATTGACCATTTCTAAAGAAGTAGGTACAGTTTCTAAAGTCATCTGGCCCAAAATATCGATGATTTCACTTGGAGCTCAAACCCTGGCATTCAAATAAGGAATAGATTAGCAAACCCAAAATTCGCTCAATTTGATCAGCAACATGATTTGTGCCAAATGACAAGAACTTGAAGTTGGCATAAAATTGCAAAAATGCCATTTTCAATGAAAATATCCACAAATTCATGTGGTTTTCCTTTCAGAAAACATACAGCGCATGCGTCGAGCAAATTCATATTCAAGCATGTTTTTCATCTTAAAATAATACACAATATATATAATTTTCATTTTGCTCGACAAATGCGCACATCTTTTCCTGAGCAATAATCTGTATGACATTTGACAGTTTTCAGGCTTATTTTGAGAAAAAGGCGGGAAATGCCTTGTTCGTGATGTCATAATGCTATCCATTTAGGAATATCATTCTGATTTTGTTGACATAGTATACCTGGCATATATTTTACTTCCATAAAACCCTGATTAAGTTTAATTCCAGACACATTTTATAGAGAGAAAATTTTTGGGCCTTTTTATGTAGACAATCGTACCTTGTTCTTTAGAATGTTCCATCTTTTCCGATTATACTACCGTATTTTAGCGATGATCTAATTTGGCCATTATTAGCGACAATGTTGGGGTCGCTAAAATTGAATATCATTAATATCATTCCATATTGGAGGTAATAGCTAACTTTTTTTGGATTTATAAAGTCGCTAAAATTAGCTTGCTGAATATATACATGTATGTAGGACTCCAAAGTGTGATGGTGACGCCAAAGTGCGATGATCTGCGCCCAACCCCGTTGGTGTGAAACGCCAAAATGCGATGGTCCACACTCATGGGGCAAAGTGCGATGGTCTGACACGCCAAAGTGCGATGGTGTGAAATAAATGCGCCATAATGCGTGGTGTCGACACGACAAAGTCCGATGGTGCATACTAATGCCCTGAAGTGCGATGGAGTGATATGCCGAAGTCCGTTGTTTTGTAAGCGACACAGTGTTTTGGAACTCAATATCTTGCCTGTACAAATTTTGAAAGGCCAAAGACAAAGTTCTGTTCAGCTACTGAAGAACTCTGTCTCTGTTCCTCGCATTTATACCCCTGTACATCCTTCAACATTCCTGACCATATTTGTTATATCTTAATAATCTGTAATATTGACATTGGCTTTTAATTCAAACTCAAAGCCAACACAATTATTTCCTTGGAAAATCTATAATTTAACGTTGCATACTCAACTTCACTTCTAAGGTTTTGCATAATTTTTAATTTCTTTTTTCTTGTAAATAATAAATAAAAATGCTTGACCTCTGGTGACTGATTTCTGACACTCCGATTGGTTACACGTTTCCTCTGACCGAAATCGATTTCACCCTCATGATCTTGCAAACAAGCTATAAATAACCTCACGGTGAAGAGTTCGTACACTCTTGTTCAGCATTTTTCTGTTGTTTTTGTTTCCCATTATTTTGCCAATGTTCATTCATTCATCAATAATCTGTTTAATACATTGCAAATTTCGTTATAATATTTCACCAAAATATCAGTGCAAAATCCATGCACAAAAAGTAAGAATAAGAACTTATTTCAATACCATATAGTTGTCGTGTTATTAAACACAAAAATTTTCGACCCGAAATCGTATAGAATGTTTTGCAGTATAGCATATCCCCAGGATTTCATTACGTGTACATCACAAGTAATTAATGATCATGAATTAGTAGATCTCTAGTTCGAAAAAAATGTACTTTGCCGTTCTCACAATCCTCAACAGTGAAAACCTTGCCGTTGCTGTCGTCCATGTTAATCTTAATCACCTGTGCCTTCCTCCAATACATCCCGAAGAAGATGGTGTCAGTACTGCAGCAGAAAGAATCCTCATTGGGGCAAACTGACGTTGCTTTTCGTCGGTTTCATTTTGAAATAAGTTAAGAATGACGTCGCAATAACGTGACGTCACAAAGGTTACTGAACCCCAGACCATTGGACATTGTTGTGATCATCGCACTTTGGCGTCCGTAACGTTAATAAACCATCACACTTTGGCGTGATCATCGCACTTTGGAGAGACTGTCGCACTTTACCCATAATATACCCATAATCCATGGACAAATCACTAGTATGTTTAAGATTAACAGGGGATGCTTACTCCTCCTAGGCACCTGATCCCACCTCTGGTGTGTCTAGGGGTCCGTGTTTGCCCAACTATCTATTTTGTATTGCTTATAGGAGTTATGAGATTGATCACTGTTCGTTATCTTCACCTTGCATTAACATGATTGAGTTTCCTTAAACGTACTTTGGATTGATTGATTGTATATTGTTTAATGTCCCTAACGAGAATCTTTCACTCATATGGAGACGTCACCATTGCCATAAATGGCTGCTCAATTTAGGCCTATGCTCGGCGCTTAAGGCGTTAGCGCAGGGAGGGGATCTATCGTACAATACCTGTTGTGACACGGCACCTCGGTGTTTGCGGTCTCATCCGAAGGACCGCCTCATTTGGTCACCTCTTGTGATTAGAAAAGGTTATTAAAGATCTATTCCAACCTGGGTTCCCAGGGGATGTTATGAGCCCTGTGATGTGATTAATTACATATGATAAATATGATCAAAATTATCACGTTTTTACACCGGCACAGTGCTTCATGAAAAGTAATCCGAAGTGAAGCGTTACGATTTATATCCTTAAGTATTTTCAAAATGAAATGTCATTTTTATTTTGACATTCTGCTTGTATTTCTGTCGGAATTATCTACCGTTAAACAATGGTGGATTTAAGGGTGGCGCAGCCCGTGTGCGCTCTCCATAAATTTTTCAAAGTTAAGGTAAATTGTGGTCTTTTGTTTAGAAAAATGTAAACGATAAAGGAAGCACTAATTTCTTTCACTCTCAGAGCAATACATGACAAAATCTTTTGATTTATTGAATTACTTTAATTGGGAGATTACATTATTTTCAAAAACCTTTAAATTTTGCGTCATTTTATTGATTACCTTCTATCAAAAATGACAGAAATGGTAAAATTTACTGCATAGGATAGATATGTGAAGCCTTATAAAATCTGTAAAATCCAGGACCCAATTGGGGGCCTCAAGGCGGCCCCCAGATCCCCTGCCTCATAAAGTTGCACCCCTAACCGCAATTCCTGGATCTGTCCCTTGTTGAACTGGACATTCTACATATTTATCAAAATTCATGCTGCCTTGTTCACATCAGTGCGCCGGGAATGTAAACGTGACGGTACGAACTTCAGCGTGTCATGCCAACATAGTTTCCTTGAAGCGCTGGTTATGTGGGCTTGAAGCGTTACAATTCATACCTTCACATATTTTCAAAACTGATATTTTTTCTTAAATGATAGAAGTTTAGTGATATATTCGATGTGAATGATGACAGAAATGCGGCATCCATGTTCCTGTTCTTAATATACTCTTGACCTCCCAGGTCATCATACGAGGGGGATATATTTATCACATACGCTTTGTGAAAATTTAATTTTAGTGTTTTGTGTAGGGAAACTAGGCGCTCGACTGTTTCGTGAAGTTAGGGGACAAAAATTGACAGGTTGGAAATACGTCAGGTTCATGTGACAATGTCACGAATCAGGGAACAGAAATCCACAGATTGTAATCTATGTGTTAAAAGCAATTCTCGATCTTTTAACACTGAGTATGAGAAATGACAAGCCCATAGCTATACAGAATAGCTATACAGAGCGCTTTCTAACTTTTGTTATCATGAGTGTTTAATTTTCGAGGGCGAGGAATGAGGAGAAGACAACACAAACTTCTTAATCTTCTTCCCAGCGTGAAACTTCTTCACCTTTGAGGAGTTCACGGACGAGACAAGGTATGGAACGCCTTTAGTAGACTCTCATTCCCCGCCATATTTGAGTTGTAGTGAACCACCAGGAATGCCCAAAACTGGGGCCACTTTTGAGACTTCTGTCATCATTGGATGTGGGATGATCGAATGAAGCAAAATCAAGAGAAGGATGAAAAAGTAATCGAACTCATAAAGTCTGGTCTGCCTATGAGGGCAATTGTGTTCACCTGAAAGTTCCTAAGTTTACATCCAATATAGCCATACTCAAGTGTTCTGCCACAGCTCTCTGTTTCGTCAGTAAAAACGCGCAGCAGTTTTACCTCTTTATTCATGTAGCAGTAATTACGGTAACAAACTGAAATTCATATAAACAAATTCTATTCACACATATATCAGAATAGTTGACTTAATAAATTCAGAATTTCACATTTACTTTAGAAAAAATAGAATTTTAGAAAATATATAATTCAAATAGCATAAAAATAAATAGAATGAACATACATCACTGCCCCTCTTTACCGCAAGATCTATGGAAAGCGTGCCAGACGCTGTGTTGGGAAAAATGACTCCCTGAGTCTGTCCTCGGTGCACGAGAAAAAATGTCTGAATGTTCAAACCGGATGTAATCACTATCAACTAAATAAAAAAAAACGTTTTCCGGACTACCCAACGAATTCCGGTGGCGTCACACTCCCCGCCTGACATCTTATGATGTCACTATGATGAAGGTGTAAACAGGTGAACAACCTCTGTAATGGGTCTAACACACGTAACACAGTTACCGTTCCTAACAAGTCGGAGTTCTACTTTACATACATGTCCATCGTTCCTAGGGAAGGTTCGAAGAACAATTGCCATCGGCCATTCGTATCTGACAGTGTTGGTATCCTTCAGTAGCACTACGTCGTTGACCTTGATGTCCTCCCTTGAAATAGTCCACTTTCGCCTTGATTGCAGACTGAACAAGTATTCCTGTTGCCATCGTTTCCAAAACTGGTTGACAAGGACTTGAGTATGTTTCCATGATGTTCTATACATGTCTTTCAGATCAACTGCTTCAAAGGGTCCTTAATCGACTTCTGTCTTTTGTGTAAGTAGCACTGAAGGAGATAGAACTGAAGGTTCTGTTGTATCAATGGATGCATTAGTCAATAGACGACTGTTGATAATAGCACATGCCTCATACATAAAAGTGTTGGGAACATCATGTGTAAGAGGCTTCTTAGACTCCATGATGATGGCATTTAGAATTCTGCGAGCTGTTCCAATGATTCTCTCCCATATCCCTCCCATATGAGATGCGTAAGGTGGGTTAAATATCCAAGTAGATCTATTTTCCACCATGAATTTCCTTACTGGTTGAGATTCTACGTTGATAGCATTGGTGTTAAGTGCATCTGTACTTCTCACAAAGTTAGTTCCTCGGTCTGAATGAAATTCGGTAACCTTGCCACGAATCGCTACAAAACGTCTAAGGGAGTTAATGAAGGCACTAGAAGTCATCTCGTCCACCAGTTCTATATGCACTGCTCTACTAGCCAAACAAGTAAATAAGATTGCCCATCTCTTGGAATTTGCTACTCCTCCTCTTGTTTTCCTAGCTGATACTTCCCAGGGTCCAAAGGTACCAACTCCTACGTAGGTGAAAGGTGGCGATGGTTTACATAAAAAAAATCGGGTAAGTTTCCCATTGTTTGTATTTCCGATGGAGTTTTCTGCAGGTAATACAAGAGTTTAGTACTGATGATACAAGTCTCTTGGCGCCCATGATCCAATAACCTGCTGATCGCACTCCGCCCTCTGTAATGTGACGTCCCTGATGTCGACATTTTTGGTGGTAATACTTTACAAGTAGACTCGCCACATGTGATTTTTTGGAAATGATAATCGGTCCATTTGATCCGGTCAATAAATCTCCTGTAAAGATTCTGCCTCCTACACGAAGTAATCCCTCATCGTCCATATACGGGTCTAGGTTTCGTAGGGGACTACCTTTGACAACTGATTTGTGATCTTGAAGTCTCTGTCTTGTCTATAAACTTCATACTGCGCACTTTTGATAACTATCATTTCCATATCTTTGTGCAGTTTTGTAGGACTTATATCTTCAAGGTTGAGTTTCTCCCAGGATGAAAATCTTAGGAAAAGATTTGTGTTCAAACCACAAGACACATTTGTTTTAATAACAGTCACAATGCTTTTGATTTCAGTCATTTTCTGGATCCAGTAATGGGAATTCTGATGAATGGTCACACGAGTGATCATTCAAAATAATCTTTGGTCCAGATAACCATGAAGATTTTACTAATTCATTCACTGGAATAGAGCGCGTTCCAACATCAGCTGGATTCTGGTCTGATGCAACAAAGGTCCACTGTTCAGGAGATGAATTGTTGAGTATGCGATGGACCCTGTTAGAGACGTATGTGTGAAATCGCCTAGTCTTGTTATGTAGATACCCCAAAACAACTCGGCTGTCAGTATAGAATCGAATAATCAATCTGTGTATTAAACTGACGTTCAACAAAGGTAGTAATTTCTGTAGCAATAAGTGCTGCACAAAGTTCTAGCCTTGGAATTGTATGTCCATGGTGAGGTGCTAATTTCGATTTTCCTGTAATGAATCCTACATAATTTTCTCCATTTCTTGTAAGTTAGATGTACGTGACAGCTGATATGGCCTTTTCAGAAGCATCTGCAAAGGTATGGAGCTCAATCCTTTCTGCATTTTTAATGGATGTTGGAACATAACGTCGAGGTATTTCTACTTCAGACAAGTGATGGAGAGAACTTTGCCATGTCCGCCAGCGCAAGATGATGTCCTTGTGTAGCAGCTCGTCCCATCCGAGTTCTAACTGTGTTATGTCACGGAAAATGAATTTTCCTGATAGAATGACTGGTGATAGAAAACCTATTGGATCATACAGACTATGCAAATAAGATAGAATGTCTCGTTTTGTTTCTGGTACATATTTGAGATCCGTAGAGAAGGTAAAAGTATCTGACGATATGTTCCACTTCAGGCCCAGACTACTCTGTGATGGTATAGTATTTAGATCTAATTGTACGTCACTAAGATCTCCAGCCCTGTCCCCAGGTGACAAAGCATCCACGACGATCTGACTATTGAAGGCAAACTTATGGAATCTGATTTTACCTCTCTCCCTGAGTATTTTTTGTGTTTGTAGTAAGACGTCTAGGGCTTCAATGTCTGAATCATAGGATGACAGTCCATCATCGACGTAAAAGTTTCTAGTCACATAATATTTCACTTCACTGTCACATGGTTCTTCTACACATCTATGAAGACAATATGTTGCTACTGATGGTGAAGGGGAATTTCCAAAGAGGTGCACACACATTCTGTAGTTTCTTAGAGGCTTTACTGGGTCATTGTTTCCAAACCAAATAAAGCGGACAAAGTTTGTATGTTCTTCGTCTAAGTGAAACATATGGAACATCTGTTCTATATCCCCTGTGATTGCTACGCGTTCCTTGCGGAAACGTAAACGGACATATAAAAGATTGTTAGTAAGATCAGGTCCCCGAAGTAATGAGGAATTCAGTGATTGTCCTTGGTAAGTAATGGACGAGTCGAAAACCATACGGATTTTGTTTGGTTTCTTTGGATTGAATACCGGAAAGATAGGAAGGTACCAACACTCTTCTACCTCTGGAACTTCGGGGGCTTCCTCAGCAAATCCAAGATTAAACAGGTTTTCCATAAATTTTATGGTCAAGTCCTTCTTCACAGGATCACGTTTAAACGACACAAGCAGTGAAAAGGTTCTCTTTAGTACTTGTGCTCTGTTGTTGGGAAGCTTAGTTCTATTTGACTTCAGTGGGAGTGGAGTTGACCAATGTCCAGTGCTGTCCTTGTGGCACATTTTCTCCATAATTTCTAAATACTCTCGGTCTTCCATGGACAATCCCGGAATGTCGTCATCTTTAGTTCGTTCAAAGATCGGAGAAAATTGTATTCCAGTTTCACATGACAGGTGAGAATCAGAAAGTTCTTGAGGTGTAGAAATGTTCAAATGAGATGAACATGGTATGAAATGAGTTCCTCGTCCGGAGGGTAAGATCCGAGTCTTCTTCACTATCACTTGTTGAGGTCTATGTACTTTGCCTAAGCAACATTCTCCTATCACGGCCCAGCCCAAGGGAAGTTTTTACGCAAATGGAAGGTTTGGTTTATCGATCCTTTGTTCCAGTACATGATGAGCATAAGGAACACGCCGTCCAATCAGAAGAACTTCAGCGTTGCTATCTATTGGTGGGATTTCAGATTCCAAGTCTGACAAGTGTTTGTACGATTTCACTACAGCTGCCGTTGGGATCTCCTCATAGGAGATTGGGATATCATCACACTCTATAATGGACGGTACGTGTATCTGCTCATCACCATTAACTGATGATACTATGAAGTTGAAGGCTTGTCTCCCGGAGACCATGCTTGATCCATTGCATGATGACAAGATATAGGAAATGTCTTTTCCCTGAATTCCAAACTTGTTGAAAAAGGATGACCTTGCAATAGTTCTACTGCTCTGATCATCAAGAATCACATATGCTCTTTTCTTGATATCCTCACGTCCAAATGGAAAAACATCCACCAGAATGATTTTCGCACAGGATTTTCCACTGAATGGCACTGAACAGACTTGAGTGCATTTAGTTGTGATGGATCCTGATGAATAGTACTCCTAAGATCTTGTACTTTCAATACTATATGAATTCTCCTTATCCTCCCCGCCTTGGGAATTATTCACGTGTAATGCCCCACCATGATTATCACTCTGAGTGACACGAGTCACACTTCAAAGTCACAGTACAGTCTCCTGCTAAGTGGTCCTTAGCGTCACAACATCTGAAACATATTCCGTTTTCTTTGAGGAGCTTTTTTCTATTGTTGATAGGAAGTGCACGGAATTGATGACAGTCTTTGATAGTGTGATTTGATTCATCTCTGTGTTCCAGAAAACATACTTTCTTTTGTCCTGTTAATATGCTAGGTTTGATTTCGGTTTTTCTTGAACGAACTTGACTTGAAGGTTTCGGATTAATCTCCTTCTTCATTGGTTTACTAAACTGAAATCCAGGGTCGTTTCTCACACGATATAAGTCTTGTATGAATTTCACAAAGAAAGTGAATGGTGGGTAAGGAACATTATACCGCTTCTTGTATTCTGAAGCTTTGTTTATCCATTTCTCTCTCCAATGATAGGGTAGTTTGTTTACGATTGGTACTATTCCGAGAGAGGTATCATAGTAAGATAAGGCTGCTGAGTATCTAGGATTCTTTTTCACACCGTCAACTTGAGTCAAGAGGTCCGATAGTCTATAAAGTTCTCTGGGATCTTTCACAGAAAGTGATGGAAAGGCAGCTATCTTCAATTTCAGCGAGTTATCAATGAGTTCGATTGTTCCGTATCGCTCGTCTAATCTGGTCCATATTTGACGCAGTCCTTCATAAGGATTCTCCGCGTTGGCTTGTTGAATATCTGCTGCATGTCTGGAGGATTCTGGTCCCAGCCATCTTACAAGTAGTTGTATGTCCTCGAATGCAGAAATTTGTAAGTCACTCACAATAGATGTAAAGTTCAGTTTCCATGCATTGTAAGCTTCTGGCTCATCGTTAAATTATTTTAAATTTGGATAATAAAACTTCTTTCCTGAGTAGGAATCTTGACACTGATTCCATAGAGTTCTCTTGTGGCTGTAGTTTACTTTTGAAATGTTTATTTCTATGAGGAACTGAAGAAACATCATTGTAGTAGTAGTCTTTAGGAATTGTTTGCGCAACTCTAGGATTCACATGAGTGTCTAAACTTAATCCACGGTCTTGAGAAACACAGTCCACATAATCTGAGACACGCTTATGTTGGTCACAGGTAACTCATCCAAGAAAGAATTTCGGACACTATTGTGTTCACTCTCGGCTTCCTCGAATACTTTAGCTTCTCCATCTGCAATGGCGGCCAACTGTGTCTGTTCAAGGATTTGGATTTGTCCTTCGATTTTAGTTTTTTCGGTTTGAAGGTCGACTTGTTTTCTGATGAATGCTAGTTTAGTTTTTTCTGTTTCAGCTTTCTGTTTAGTTGAATTCGTTGAAACATAGATGCATCGCTGAGAGAGCTTCTGGATCGAGGTCTATTGGAACCACTTGCACGTGAAATAGTGTCTGCTACATCCAGTAGAGCGTCCTCAATGCGGTTCATCAGTTGATCTATAATGTCTTCTCTTTTACGATACCTTGGTTCTTGGATCGAGTATTTTTCGTTTCTCTCTGCTGTATTTGTTCATTTGAGAAATGAGAGGAAGTCGTTTGCACAATCACAATAAGTAAGCTTAAGATGTCGAAGCTCTGCTTTTATCTTACACAATTCTTTATAGTTCTTTTGTGTCGTAATTTCATCTATGTCAGCTATGATTTCTTCAATCTTTATCCAAGCATTTTCTTCCTGAGATTTATAATTTTTCAAAAAGGTAGAAAATTGAATCAAGGCTTTTTCTGTCATGGTCTTCAGTCGACGTTTATCCTCAGATTCCTCTGTCTGTTCGTGTACATCCTCACTTTCCTCAGCGTTGACATCCGCCGGTTTTCCTCCAGTTGCCATATTTAATAACCAATGTCAGCAATATGTCACAAACAGCTTACGGTAGATTTGCACATACAATGTACATTTATAAACAAACATGTCACTGTCCAAGGAACACAGGAAGTATCACGGAATCCAATGTGATGGTACAGGTAAGGAGAGGATTAGGTGGGAAGTCCAGCTTCACAGGTATCCGACATCCGCGGAAGAACTTATTATCCCCAGGATAGGTCCGTTGTCGATCCTCGACGGGTGGTTGAGGTAGAATACTCACGATGTTGTTACTGTTCTGCCACAGCTCTCTGTTTCGTCAGTAAAAAACGCCCAGCAGTTTTACCTCTTTATTCATGTAGCAGTAATTACGGTAACAAACTGAAATACATATAAACAAATTCTGCTCACACATATATCAGAATAGTTTACTTCACGTAGTTCCACACTCCTGTGATGTCATATGATTTTGCAAAGTCAATGATTTAATGGCAGGAACATAAATTTTGTTGGAATCTTTTTCAATAGTCATTGTAAAAAATCTTGTTAGCCATAAAATATTTCAAAAGTCTTGGTTATATTTGAATAGTCAATGATATGTTTCAAAATATTGAATCCAAGGACAATAAATTTGTTTTCATTAAATTATTTATCAAGTCTATAATGCGATAGATTTCCTTTAGTTTTGACAAACATTTTCCCAAGGTGATAAGAAATCATTATCTGTGTCGTTTCATGAAATTACATAGAATTTTAATCCCGAGTGATTTTAAATAGCTCAGCTGTATGGTGCCAGATGGGGGTATACATAATTTGGAAGCTATAGATTTGAAATTATTAAGGACAGGTATTGATTTTTTCCTATAAATAACTATAACAGATGTAACTTTACTAATATAAACAGAAAAAAATGATATGTAAACCATGCTATAAAGAAAATGCGTCCCCATTTGTTTGGTTTTTTAACATTTTGGAGAATAACGCTAATTCAATAATTTTGCACATATTATTCTAAAACTTGATGAACATATTGAAAATTACATGTGTTTTAGTTATTGACATGTTTCCCGATAAATAAATACAATTCAAAAAAAATATTTTGTTGCTTTTATATTAAAATAACAGCAAATTACTGTTTCCAATGAATTTCATAAAAATGTACATCGGGGTACATGACTTTAGTGGTGTATGTAATGCAAATTAATATGGAAATCCTTAACTGTTTTGCCTTTTGTCATTACTCTGAATGTTAATTTATTGATTCCAAACAAAAAATGCTACCTAAACCCCACAAAATCCAGGACTAAGGACCCACCTTATTAAATTCAGAATTTCACATTTACTTTAGAAAAAATAGAATTTTAGAAAATATATAATTCAAATAGCATAAAAATAAATAGAATGAACATACATCGCTGCCCCTCTATACTGCAAGATCGACGGAAAGCGTCCCAGACGCTGTGTTGGGGAAAATAACTCCCTGAGTCTGTCCTCGGTGCACGAGAAAAAATGTCTGAATGTTCAATCCGGATCGATGTAATCACTATTAACTAAATAAAAAACGTTTCCCACATCCCCATCAGGCAAACGGAGTTATCCGCAGCCAAAACCAGTGTGCCAAGAATGGTCCACCAATCGCTTCATGATGTTGCACAGAATATGATGTTGCTTTGCATTTTCTGGTCTAGTACTTTACTTCAAATTCAGAACACCAAATGTTAAAGTCTATAAGGAATTAGTTCATATTAGGATATAGAAATCTATTGATTTCCTAGTATAATGGTTAAGGGACCATAGGCCATAGTCAGATTACCGGGGGGTGGGGGGGGGATGATACACTGTATACATGTAGGTGTCGATCTTGTGTCAATTTACTCTTTAGGATGAATTTATAAGCATGGAAGCCATCATGATATGGTCTTGTGATTATGATAACGTTTTTTCTACTTCACAGGGACCATTTAGACAGAGATCGCCTCCAAAAAAAAAAAATGTATTTACCGAATGCACCAAATCGACATGCCAGAGAACAACCCATCAGGCAACATGGTGGTTACAGAATAAACGACTCTAAGCTGTTACAGCCGCAGAGACTTGGACTAAACTTTGATTACATGTCAGAATCTTATGTGTAATAAAAATACTAGTTAATTTTGAGCGTGGTAGAATAATTACTAAACTAACAAAAATGGACATTCGGAATACTCCTCATCTGACCAATAATATCAAATTAGTTGTTGTCACCATTTGGCGTCTTTTGTCCGCTAACTAAATTCCACATGAGAACTACTGAATGAAAATTAACCAAACGTGGCAGAGCTCTTCCAGAATTGCTGTTTCTCTAATGCAGATTCGTTAAGATAATTGTGAGAGTAGATGCCCTACAAAACCTACTTCTTTGTGAAAAATCAAAAACATTGCTATTAAGAAAGGTACCTGCAATTTGATGCCGTTTTTTTCTTCTATGTAAAACTTATACGGTACCAATTTTGATGCACCAGATGCGCATTTCGACAAATAATGTCTCTTCAGTGATGCTCAACCGAAATGTTTGAAATCCGAAATAACTATGAAGTTTTAGAGCTAAATATAGCCAAAACCAGCGTGCCAAAAAAGTGGAGCCAAATTCGTCCAAGGATAAGAGCTATGCATGAGGGAGATAATCCTTAATTTTGAAATGAATTTCTAAATTTTATAACAGCAATTAAATATACATCCGTATTTTCAAGCTAGTAACGAAGTACTTAGCTAATGGGCTCTATGCAAAGAAATAACAGCCCGTAAAACATTATGTTGACACAAGCATCACTCGAAACATCCGTGTATACAAAGTGAAGTGTCTTACCTACTGTAACGTTTGCTTTGAAATGTTTTAGAAGAGAGCTTAAGAAGGGACAACTCTCAGATTGTAAAATGCTGATAAATCTGAACGGAAGTAGGTATAACCAGAGACCATACTCAAGTAATATCTCTTTAATGTTAAATACCAAACAAAAACAACAAAAGCAAAACAAGTAAGTGACCGAGGTCAGTAAAGCTATGTTGAATTTTCATATGCAAAGTCAGTTTCCCCTTTTAATTGACGGTAAACTTTGTCGCATCCTTTATATATATTCACACCTGTGCTGGGTTCTTTCCATCTGTAAAATACAAAATAATAGAATGAATAGTGCATGTTGTATTGGAATGGAAATGAAAACGCTCAATGAATATTTGCATAGGAACAGCTGAAGTTAGCGGTAAAAAAAACACTTTAGTATAGTATCAGTACTTGCATTTTTTCCACAGGCACCTGAAGTATGGATATTACTACCCCCCCCCTTTGATAATTTTTTTTTGGGGAGGGGGGGTCCAATAATTTCTCTGAAATGTGTGAATTCCCTGTCTATCTCATCCCTCTCTCGATTCATGTAATCGTTTCACGCTTTTTGGAAGCTTTAGAGATTGGCCTTCTACCGGTATAATAAAATACGTATAAAACACAGGCACTTGTTTCATTCATGAGTCCCCCTCCTTTATAATACCACAGGCACTTGTTTCACAGGCACTTGTTTCATACATCATGAGTCCCCCCCCCTCCTTATTAAGGAGGGGGACTCGTGTATGAAACAAGTGCCTGTGGTATAAAAAGAGAAATTATTGCCACAAAAAAATTATCATAAAGGGGGGGGGGGGTTAGTAATATCTATACTTCAGGTGCCTGTGTTAACACAGACGCAATGTTACATGAAATACTACTTGGGTTTTCAAATGTTTCCGGTACTGAGTAATATAAACTTAATCATAGTCGCATGACGGTTGGTTTCTTGATAAACCAGATCATTGAAAATAGCAAAAAATTGGACACTACACGTTGCTTCCCTTTTGTAATAACAAAAGATGCAGCGGATATGTATTAACCAACTTTTCCTTTAAATCATATCCAATCCATTAAATCATAACTTATCTCCTAAAGCATTACCTGACCCGTTTGGATAGAAATTTTGGCATAATACAAACACCAACATAAAAAAGTAGAATATTTTAATTTCAACTTGCACAAATCGTCCCTAGAGTGGTCAACTTATTTCGACTGGTTAGTTGATTGAGCCGATATTGACCCTGACAATCGAGAATCGTGAGAAATATTCAAAATTCAAACCCTTTTTCCTCTCAGAAAATCATCTCGTGTCGTCTTGCCGCTTTAGATATGGGTAATCGTGGTTATTTCGTGTACTTTAATCATTTCTACAGCTGACTACATTCCCCGATTTTCGTCAACAGTGGTTAAATTACTATAAACAAGAAAAACTCAGATCTACCTACCTGTCGAAGCGGCGTGTTGTTCTCTTTTAACTCATAACCGGAAACACTCCAAACGAATTTTCTTGCATAACCGTTACATTATGATTTAGGACATGGGTAGCCGTGTAGATGGCTTCTTGAAAAATTGTGACAGGCAAAAAGAACAAGTGGTCAGGATACCCTGATTCTACGTGCCTGAATTGGGAACTTAACTTCAACGAGGATTGTCACTCCCCCTATACTTCAAAAAACGATACTCCATTATATATGTACGTGCGTAACAGAGTGCACAGTGGACCACAGCTAATGTCGATTAAAACAAAGAGGTAATTTTTTAAAGATCTATTATCAAATATTTACACTTCCAATGTTTTTACCTTCAATATCTTTACCAATTGCAATGCAAGCCATTTCTTCATGAATGTAAGCAGTGTACGTGTGGATCTTGATAAGTATAGTATACTACATGTACTTTAACAGCTGGGAATATTTCGACAGATTTGAAAGTAAAATGTAAATTATATAAGAAATAAAATTTCATTTTTTGAAAATACTTGAGGATATGAACAGGAACGCATCAGACCAGCATAAATGGACTTGATTTCTTAAATATCTCGGGATTTCGACGTTCGGGGTGGGGGCTATGTATTGGTGTTGTGCCTTTGACTATTTGGTATCTAGGTCAAGTGATTTTCAATATTTGCGATCGCCCATTTTTTGCAATATCAAGCGCCTATGATTAGGTTGAAGTGAGCTTCGTTTCTATGATTATGATCCAAAGTATCTTGTTTCCAACACTTGATCATCTTATTATACACCTCGCCCACTAAATAAGATACATGTATAAGACGCACGCAATCATAGGGTGTTAATTCATTTAACAGATAAAGGTGATTGGTGTGTACTTGTATCACGTTTTTTAAAATAACTTTTCCGCTTTTCGTGAATATAGACAATGTCATATATTGTATGATTTTCTTATACCGTGAACATATACCATTCAATCAGGGAGACAGCCTGATAGAAGCAACATGTAAGTATATATATATATATCTTTTCTTTCTTTCTTTCTTTTACTCTATATCCGTAATGATAAAGAGTAGACGTCTGTTTATTTTAATCGGTTTTTTTTATGGAAATGCTCCTCAAAACAATGACATGATGCACCTGTACTTAGTAAGACCATTACAGACAGCCAGTGAAAGAAGAAAATTTTCATTATACTCGTATTTGTATGAGCGACGTTTATGACATTATCTCTAAAACCATTTTTTCATATGAAGAGTTTTTGTGTTATTTCCGAAATAGCTTTGAATTAGGTTTGAAAATTGTAGTAATATTATCTCTATGGGATTGGATACCTCATTGGTTAGATCATATAATTAGTAATTCAAGGGTTCAGGGTTCTAATCCCGATTTTTGTCAAAGATTTTTCTCCCTTCTTTGCTACAATAACTTAGTAATGTTGATATTTACAAACTTCTGTAATACATAAGATGTGACTTTACATTTTATTTAATTGCAACAACCAGGAACTATCCTAACTATGCAAACTTTTAAATAGACATGGTGATATATCCCAATATATTTTGTGGACACTAGATAGAATGCAGAGAATTGTACGTAAAATGTCACGAAAAATGATATATCATTGAGAAACATCCAACATGCCCTTAAGATGACATTTCATTACTAATGTATCGTGGGAGTCTGGGAAGAAGTTTTGAAAAGTTGTAATTCTTTATGCTGCAAACTGGATAAAAATTCAATAAATGAACAAATAAGGAATGAAATAAAATACAAAGTATTGGATTCTATTGTTTAAAACACTTTCCCCGACTCCATTTTTTTTGGATTGCAAAACGTGAGAGATATTTGTTTTGTTTATATCCAGCATTCAATGCCAAAAAATATTATATTCTTTTGTTTTGTACGCATTTTAAGGATTTTATTGATTCATTGTACATTTCAAAGCATGTTAAATGCAATATCACGATGCATAAAAAGTTACTTATTGATAACTGATATTGGTACCGTATAAGTTTTACATTCATATCATAGAATACTTTGAAATACAAAATGGACATTTTTTGTCAATTTGAGACAATTTTTAAAGGGACTGATTCACGTTCACCTATAATTATTTTTCCACATCTAATAATCAAAATCTTCTGTCTAATGTGTTTAAGAGGCTTTACAAAAAATAGTGTTATACGATTTTTATCACCACAGAAGCTCCTTTTAGAGAGTTTATTATTTGCTTTGAAAACAGAGATTGCGGTATGTTATTGTTTATAAAGTTTCCAAATGAATTGAGCATCAATCGAAGTTTATCATAGCTATCACATTTCAACTATCATCTAGATAACATGTGTCATCTAAACGTTAAATTCGTAACTTTGCAAAATTAAGATGCTTTAAATTACAAAATTAACATTTCACTGGTTAAAGAATCGAGTCTTTGTTTACATAACACAGAGTTAAGGCTGAAATATTGCTCTTATCCTTGCATTCAGGTCAAAAGTTTGGCTATCAACATTAAATGAGTTATATTATAGCATAAAAAATGAAATTTTTTTTTTTTTAAAAACCCGTGAGCCAGTCCCTTTAATACAATCTTGATTGTCCCTCTTTAGGCAGTCGGCTCAACTTCTTTCACACTTTTGAAAATGGGGTTGTTTTTCTTTGATTCAGGGCAAAAATATTTTGTTACATTGAAATCTAAAGAAAATTATTGTTTAATATTTCCCCAGGTTTTCCCGATTTCTGTTATTTTCCATCGTTATACTCTGCGTGACGGCTATGCCACTTGGGCATCGGATGTCACACGAAATCCCGCCAAAATTGGTCACGTTTAGGAACGTGGAAGATGTATTTCAGTATCTACGTCAATTCCGGATTTTGAGGTACCTACTCAATCAGCGGCTCTCAAGACCAAGGTATGACAAGTAATTTGTAAAAGAACTACATGTGTTTATACACAATTCTACCATTTGGTAAACCAGAATTGACCTGTCAAACAACCCAAAAGGAATCCTTGCACATTGCGCCTATTTAATTAATTAGCAATAATGATAATAATAAAGCGTTCTACCAATCTTGTAGAATATGAAAATTGTTCTTCAGCTTTCAAATGTTTATTAAGAGTAAAATGCTAATTCAAATGTTTCCATTTTATAGATTTGCCTGACACACACGTACGAAAATTGTCTCCAATCAACAGATAAAAGATTTACCAAAGTTCAACACTGGTGCCTTTATGTTAAACTTTGTACCCTTTGTCGTCTTGTAATAAGGCATATATAAAGCTTTGTTAATTCACTATCTGCTTTGTTGCTTGGTTTGTTCTTCAGAAACAAATATCGTACAGTCAACACCGGCCCTTAAAGCCAAAAATCTTACGACTAGGCTAAAACAAAATGTCTCCGCCTTATATTTAACCCCGTGTCATTGCCAAAGTAAAAAACAAGTTTTATCACCTGTGCATACTGTGGAATCATTATTGTTCGTGGGGGATTTATATTCGTGAATTTCGTGGGTCACTCTTACTCACGAATTTACGTGTCCCCGAACATTTTTTAAAAACCAAATAGAGTTAGCTCTCCCAGTGACATCGCATCGCTTGCCCACTAAATTACGTCTCTACGAACCAAGAAAATTTGCTTACCCACGAACATTGGCCCCCGCGAATTAAATTGATTCCACAGTATGCTTGTTTTCTTCATTCAGAAATAAATGAGCGAAGCAATTCAAAGGCATTGAAATTTTCATTTCAATGGCAGGATTTTACAGACCCCCCCCCTCCAAAAAACCCCCAACAACCCCAAAACAAACTTAGACCGGTATGTCAGGGTGGGTTTTGACAGTTGATAAAGAATCAACGCTATTCTCGTTGATTCCCCGGATACATACAATTTATTACTATAGTAACTTGATCCAAAGAGTCGGATCAGATCGTGTTCATAGGTGCGGATCATCAGATCAATCGAGGCGCGAAGATGGTCCACGCCTGTCAATGAGTTTTGACTCAACTGCTGTAGTTATGATAAATTTATTACATACCCAGCCGGCGCCCCCCCCCCCTAAAATGTTCACATTTAAGGTACATGTAAATCGCGGTATCTTGTTTCGGAAAATGTACTAAACAACCCCCCGGAGAAATAAATGACAACATCTTTTGATTTCTTGAATTACTTTATTGGGAGAACTTATTTTTTTCCAAAAACCCCTTAAAATTTGGGTCATTTTATTAATTTCACTTTATTAAAATGATAGAAAATAGTACAATTGACTAAATAGGAGATATATTTCAAGCCCCACCAAATCTGAAAATCCACGAGCTTCCGGGGGCTTCGCCTCCTGGACCCTCCCCAGGGATTTGCCCTGAGCCGACTGCCTCATAAAGTGCCCCCCCCCCGTAACCGCAATTCCTGGAGCCGCCCCTGAATATCGTAATTATGATAGAATGATCTTAAACGTTATTGGAATGTACACGTGAAACGGAAATCAAGAGGAGTGCGTTAGAAACATGTTTTGGTCACTAATACGGAGTATACCCACCAGTGACGTTTAATTGTGAGTGAAAATTTGTATTAATCGCACCCCCGACTATGATGGCATCTCCGCCGAATCTTTTACGTTCAAGGATACAATTATGAAAAGGTGAAGATAACGAACATTGATTAATCTCATAACTCCTATAAAGGTGAAGATAACGAACAGTGATCAATCTCATAACTCCTATTAAGGCGAAGATAACGGACAGTGATCAATTTCAAAACTCCTATTAAGGTGAAGATAACGGACAGGGATCAATCTCAAAACTCCTATAAAGGTGAAGATAACGAAAAGTGATCAATCTCATAACTCCTATAAAGGTGAAGATAACGAACAGTGATCAATCTTATAACTCATATAAAGAATACAAAATTAAGAGTAGGGCATACATTGATCCCTGAGCATACTAGAGGTGCTGTCGACTGGTCACGCCCGCCGTGAGTCCCATATCTTGATCAGGTAAACGGAGTACTCCGTTGTCAGAATCAGTGT
This sequence comes from Ostrea edulis, assembly GCF_947568905.1. Classification (NCBI taxonomy): domain Eukaryota; kingdom Metazoa; phylum Mollusca; class Bivalvia; order Ostreida; family Ostreidae; genus Ostrea; species Ostrea edulis. Next base: position 23,194,382 of record NC_079173.1, on the reverse strand, counting down.
GCCAAGAACGGGCTAACATTAAAATTTGTCATCAAAGCTGTTTTCTATTTTAAGATTGTTCAAAATCTTAAGATAATCAGACACGTCTCTGGTTAGTATTAATTAAATGTAAAAGTAGAAGATGGAGTCACTGGAACCTCGTGTTAGACTTATTGTTGGAACCTCGTGTTAGACTTATTGTTGGAACCTCGTATTAGACTTATTGTTGGAACCTCGTGTTAGACTTATTGTTGGATTTTTTACGTTCCGTTGATAATTTTTCACTTATATTGAGACATCACCAGCTGTACATAGTTGAAGTACTACAAATTTAGACCTATGTTTAGTGACAAGGGTCGTAGCAGTGAGGGTCCTCAATATGCCAACCCCCTGCCGCGACACGGAACCTCCATTTTTAAGGTCATATCGGAAAAGCTATTGGAGGTATGCAAGAGGTTTTGAGTGTGTCCAGTGATTTCAGTTTTATACAATAATCCTTCCAAAGGTCACACGACATGATTACTAGGGGTCATTATATGTAATGTTGTGGCGATGAGATGACTCAGCGTTACAATGCCGTCTATTTATTATACATACTCTTGGTATTGAACATTAAATCATTGTAGTTACAAAGTCACTCAAAGAGAACTACTACTTCTCAAACGAATTCTTATAATGGAAAACAATACTAAACAGGACCTATTTCAAATTACCATTATAGCTTTAACTTGATGTTTGACATTTTGTCAGATTGGGTATATATACATTTAATTTTTTAATCAAATATATTTCTAAACTGTTATATGAATACAAATACATGTATCTTGAATGAGCACATTTTGATAAGAATGATTTTGCGGTTATTTCCCCACAACTGTGGGTGGTCTTCATTCGTCAAGAGATATTCTGGGCGTGGTCTTCATTCGTCATCAGAGATTCTGGACGTGGTGTTCATTCGTCAAGAGTGATTCTGGGCGTGGTCTTCATTCGTCAACAGAGACTCCGTCTCCGATTCCTCGTCACTCCCACTGAACGGTAGGGTGTTTTCCTTCACATTCATATCTGTTACTTTTGGACCCTCGTCATGTAAAGGAATGATCGTGAATGTAAGGTCGGGATTCACGTCAGATTTCCGTTCCTTCGTTTTGTCAGATAAGAAACTTCGTGGGTCGAAATCGTCATAAAATACGGGGCGAACGTCATCAAATTTACCCTCTTTCTCTCTTTTAGGAGCGTGGACAACAGAAGCCACATGCTGGGCTATCAGGTAAAACACCAATAATAACACACTCTCTGTGAAGAGTAGGTAGCAAAACCACATGGGCGTCAGCTTGTCCATCAAAGTTCCCAGCACTATTGGGTTAACCATGGTACCGGATGATGACGCAATCAAAAAGAGTGATGCAACTTTTCCCGTTATTGTTAACAGTTCTTCCTCCGTCCAAATGAACATGGTTGGGAATATAATGGAGAGCGCAAATCCAGCTAGCGTGGCACAAACCCAGACTCCCGCGTCATAGCCTTCGTTGGATGTCAAAAATAATCCTGTAAAAGCTACAATGAGAAGACCGCTGTACATGCAGATCATGCGCACAGGAGTTAGAAAGCGCACGATAAATATGCCACAAAAACGTCCCACTCCGAATGCCGCCCAGTAAAGCGATGTTGCAAAAGATCCAGCAGATTTCGACCAATCCATTTGTTTCACGCAGAACGTGGCCAAAAACCCGGCGAACGTATCTTCTATAGCGCTGTAGCAACCCATGATGCACATCATGATGAAGATTGCTATTATTTTGGATTTCAGAGGAAGAACTTTAGACAGGGGTTCTTCCGTTTTCTGTCTCTTTTTAAGCTTCTTCGGCTTCCTCGTTATAGATTTTCTGTACAAAACGAAAAAGTATACGGCTGCAGTTGATGCCAGGAAAGCGGACAGCAGGTAGGCTATATAAATCCGAGATTCGGGAGGAGGGTGGGGAATTAACTTTGTTATATATGTGATATTTTTGGTTACTGAAACATTTAAGACGGAATCCAATGTAACTTTCACATCCGGGGCGGCTTTCGTTCCATTGACTGCGACCGTTACAGTGTCGAAATTTGCTTCCGGTATATAGAAATCCACCGGAGTTTTACTCAGGAAAAATGTGTTGTGCTTTGGTGCCAAAAAAGGCGCCGTTGCCATTGGTGATATAATTCCTCCCATAGCGAAGCAAAAATGAAGTGCCTGCATATATGCTCGTCCCTCTTCACCCCAAGTGTAGACTATTTCGGCATTACAAACTGTAAAAAATTGAGCAAGATTAATATTTTTGAACAAAATACCAGGTACATGTATTTACAAATAAAATCGTTTTTATAAAGGACATACGGGGGCTGTTTGAAAAGTTCGTGGAAATGTTGCGATGAGATCGCATTATACGCCCGAAGGCAATAGATTTGGTATACTTAAACTTTGGGTACATTCCAATAAATAAGGAAATATTTTATGTCTTTCGACGATTTTAAAAAGCATTCAGTTAATTGAATATTTGAAAATTAGCTTCCCAGAGCATGGTGTTGTTTGCAGGTTTTCATTGAAATAAAAGTACGATTTGAATCATTGCACTTTTTCAGCGCATAAAAACTCATGATATATTCAATGTCACCTCACAACAAAACTTAAACGTCATTTTGTGAAAGTTTTAATAATATTACCACTTTATAATCGTTCATTGTGGATGGTAAACTCTTCCGTAAAAAAGTTCAAAACGGCATTGTCACGGGACGTCTCGGAACACCACGCTGTTACAAAATCGGAGAATCAGCAAGCAACACACATATTTTGGATACCGGACTACGTGTCTCTAAACCCGTGGCATCGTCGTTTTAAGGATGAACATGTTGTAAATTTTGCATGTGGTGTCACCCACTAAATTTCATTTTGACAGCCATGAAAAGCTTGGAAATGGATCACAATTTCTCCCGGGGAAAATGGACCAAAAGTGTCACCCGGGATTGATTGATTGATTGATGTTTTCCGCCACACTCAACAATTTTTCAGTTATATGGTGCCGCCCAGTTTTTATTGGGGAGAGAGAGAGAGAGAGAGAGAGAGAGAGAAAGACCCAGATACAATGTACCTGGGAAGAGTCCACCGACCTTCCAAAGGTAAACTGGGAAACTTTCTCACTTACCAGCGCGAGCGAGATTCGAACCCGCAGCGACAGAGGCGAGAGGCCGTGTGATTATGAGCGCGATGCTCTAACCACTCGGCCACGGAGCCCCCTCTGTCACCCGGGATGTCTTTATTGCAACACAAAATCAATTAATGTAAGGGAAGCTTTCTATAAAGAAATCTCTCTAGATAGTGTACCCGTTATCTGACAACAATTTAGAAAATAAGCTGTCTCGTGCAAAATTATACTTACTGGCATCTAGAGCGCCACAAAACGTCCCTTTAGCTATGTGAATGATGACCATGATCTCGTACACAGAGCACCAGGGAATAATGGCCGCCGTAACTGCGTTCCCCAGGACGGATAGAAACAGCAGGAACAGTTTATTGTAGGTGTCAAACAAGATACCACAGAGGAGCGATCCCGTCAGGTAACCCACGGAATTAGCCGTCATGAAGGCGGATCCTTTCTTTATGGTGGTGGAGGTGATGATTTGGAGATCAAGGAATGATGGGCCGAACTGCCCAATGATCCAGCCCTTTAAAATTAGTAAAATGTTATCCTAGTATGTGTACAAAAACATGCTCTAGGGCTAAATACCAGAGCCATTATCATTATCATAGTCCCGTGGGTACCCGGGTTAGAATAGGTCTTCAGTACCCCATGCTTGTCGTAAGAGGCGATCAGATAGGGTGATCCTTCGGATGAGACCTGTAAAAACTGAGGCCACGTGTCACAGCTGGTGAGGCACGATAAAGATCCCTCCCTGCTCAAAGGTCGTAAGCGCTGAGTATTGGCCTAAATTTTGCAGCTCTTCATCAGCAATGGCGACGCCTCCATATAAGTGAAAATTCTAAACAATATACAGCCAACCAACTAGCACCATTATCAGTCAACGAAGTGTAATTATTGCAATGACGAAAATCAATATTATGCATAAGCTGGATAATTAATTAAAAACTAAACATTTCTGCGGTATGAAGGCAAACAAGTAAATCTGAAACAAAGACAAAGCTTGTAAGGTTGTGTTCTCGTTCGTCAGAAATGTCCGAGAAATTGCCATTGACCAATTTACCTACCAGGATAATAAACGACCAAAGCAATCCAATGGTTAGAATGATCTTCCTTCTAAATTCTAAATCATTTTTCAGCCTGGTCAGGAATTTGGGCTTCCGTCTTTTCCGTTTGCGCCCACCTTCATCTTCATCCTTGCTTTTGCCAAAAGGAACCCGCTCGTACATTCTCCGAATCCGTTGTATGAATTCTAGGTCCGGTCCGTCGTACGACAAACGGAACCTCTCTATCGTTGATATGTTGTCCTCCTCCTCCATTTTCGGAGCATATAACTGCTGGAGCCCTAAAACAAGATTATCTTAAGTTAGATATTTCTCAAATCAAGTTTGGGTTCAGAGGAGGTTGTATTTTGAAAAAGGTACATGTATTTTGATAACATTGTGGGATGCTTCTAGATGCATAGTTGTCTATCTATTTACTTAGTATATAAACATATCTATAATGTATATACAGTATTATTTCTAGTCTTTTTATACTACGAGATATTATGAATTGAATACAAAATAAATAGATACCAGGGGGTGGATCCAGGAATTGCGGTTACGGGGGGCGCCACTTTGTGAGGCAGGGGGTCTGGGTGCCGCCTTGAGGCCCCCAGTGGGTCCAGGGCGAAGTCCTTGTGGGGGCCCAGGGGTCGAAGCCCCCGGAAGCTCCTGGATTTTACAGATTTTATAAAGCTTGAAATATGTCTCCTATTTAGTCATTTGCATGATTTTCTATCATTTTTAATCAGGTGAAATTAATGAAATGACGCAAATGTTAAGGCTTCTTGGAAATTTTTTTAGTTCTCCAATAAAGTAATTCAAGAAATCAAAAGATTTTATCATCTATTTCTGCGGGAGTGGAAGAATTCATTGCTTTTTTATCGTTTAGTACATTTTCCTAAACAAGATACCACGATTTACCTTAAATTTGAAAATTTTAGGGGGGGGGGGCAGCCCTGCGCTCCCCTTAAATCCACCACTGGATACGTGTGTCATACGTACTAATGGTACAAAAATGTGTGATATAAATCACACATTCAGTGATGAATATCTTATCGGACAATTCCCATCGTGATATATTAACCATGGGTGGGTGGGGGAGGGAGGGTTCAAATTCTGTCAATAATTAATTAACAATATAAGCTTAATATGTCATTTAAAACTCATATATACATGTAGAGTATAAATGTAAGATTAAATTAGTACTACCTGATATCACATTGTCAAACGCGGCCATGCTGCCGTTATCCGATGAAATATGTATAAGCACATAAAATATTACAATATGATATTATTATTATTTTATATTTTATCAGTTTCCCGGACTACGGTTAAGAGCTTTCTAACAACCTTTAAGTCCTCCGTACATTTTCAATATAGATCTATATGTAAAAGAATAACATGCACTTTATTGCGTAACTTTTAACATTAGCCTGACATTTATTAATGTGTACGATTTCCAAACGTTTGTTAAGACGGGGCCCCTGATAGATCGATTACATTGATTGACACTGATTGGTATCGGCCGATCATGTCTGGAGGGCTGAAAACAATTGGTGGTCGTAATAAGAAAGGACAACAAATTAACACCTCGCCAGTCTACAACATTGCTTGTATATCACTTTGTGTAATATTTAAATTTAAATCATGTAATGCCACTATCCCTTAAGTGTTGGATCTTTATTCTATATTAAATTGCTCTGATAAAGATTTAGCGACAATCCTACTGTAATTGTTCAAAATTTAACATGGCATCATTTTAACAATTGTGGTAATTAATCGTAAATTGACCATACATGCCTGCAAAAGCAGCAAATTTCCCCCGTTATTATGTGCAGTGTATGAATATATGATATACACCTGCATCTTGCTAATATTGTGATTCTAATAAAAAATTGTATTTCTCTGAATCAGTTTTACGTCAATAACATTTATTAATGGCGATTAAGTTCAGATGAGGCTATGAAAATAAGATGAGGTAGAAAAAAACCCTTCATTTTCCAGCTACATGCCTTACCTTAGACTGAGGTAAATTTCGTGTGTTCCCGGTTTCACAAAGACTTCTAAAAAGTTCGATGTTCTGTATACCTGTGTAATTATGTGATCGAACGTAGAATCAATCAAACGAAATATCGACGATGTCTGTGCAACTCGCTACCTGAACTTTGTACTTTAATCTTTCCTTCATTAAGAAAGGATAATCATTAATTGTTTCATTATAGTCTCATTCAAAATTATATCTTAATTTCAAATTTTATGAACCTTTTCTCTGAAATCCCAAAAGGATGAGGTATGCATACATGCCTTTCATTTTGTAATTTTTCGTGTGGATACTATAAAGGTATTTACGAATACAGTTTTTGAAGAATAGGCACGGACATTTGTTGTTTTATGTGATTGTAGATTTATTACATAGAATACTTTGTCCATAAGCTGTATCCCCCCCCCCTCCCAACATTTTTACAATGCTCCAATGCCAGATTGTATTGATTTATTTTTCGATTTAATATTTTCATATCAGTTTATATAATTTTTATTTTTCATTTTTCATCACAATTCAACACTAGTTTTATAGGCTTGGTAGCAGTTTCGCGCTTTAGGCCCGGTCAACGTTCTTTAGAAATGAAAATACCCCATATTTTAAGTGATATTACATGTGTAAAAATGTATTCAATAATTTTAGGATACATGTCAAATGTAGATGAGTGCTTAATAAAAATGTTGATATACAACATGTAGGTATCGCCATGATTCCTAGCATATAGATGGGTGCAAATACGAAACTATGACACGTGGTAAGTACTGTTACTGAAGAAATGAAAGGCAGGCCTCATCCTTTGTTTTTGACTTAATCCAGCGTAGTACTAATTAGATCAGTTCAGTCTCGACGCTCGATGGGAGCAGACTTTTCTATTGCCACATATCACACTCGATAATTTTAATATAGACGTTTCGTTTGTAATCAGCTTTTGTAGTTTAGTTGTAGTTTTTTTTGCTTTACTATTTCGTTTTCTTTTCTATGTAAGTATTATATCGTCCTCAGGAAGGGACAGATCGTCCCAAAAATTTGACATTTGTCGTTTTTTCGTGGTGTGTGATATTTGTTTATGTAATATATGTCGCTTAGTAACGAGCCATATATATATATATATATATATATATATATATATATATATATACACACACACACACACACATATATATATATATATATATATATATATATATATATATATATATAGTCGTTGCTTTGCTTTGTGAATGCCCCCCGAAATGTTGTGCGTGTAGAAAGTAATATATATATATATATATAAATGAATTGAAAAAGAATTATAAACTTATTTTCATAATTTCTAACATTTGCAGTTTTGTTGCCTTGTATTTGTTTTCGAGAATGACATCAAGATAATTTTGCAATACATGACAGCAGTGTGGTATCCTCAACCAATTCATCATTAAGTACACAGGAAGATATTGCAGAGTTGTGGTGTTTGACCGTCTGTTTCCTTGCGTGTTGCATTCAATACCAATCCGTGATTTTATTACAACATGGACAGATACCTTGTACTTTAAGAAAAATGTGAAGATGACGAACAGTAATCAAATCTCATATTATCAAGAGTATTTTCCTTAAGGAGGAATAGCATGAGGCCATGAAATACAACTCTCGTGTGTTTAAGGAGGAATGACACGCCAGAGAATTCTGATATGAATGGAAAGGTGAAGATATTATATTTTGAAATTGAAAACTTTTTAATATACCTTATTTATAGAAAAGGTGTAGTTTTAGTAGATAGTGACAGGGGAAAAAAAATCAAAATTCCCGCTAAACTCACAAACTACGTATTGGCAGACGGACACGTTAACTACGGCGCTATCGATCTAGAAGTTAGATTTGAGGAATAACCTATCTTACATGATAATATTAACTGACTTCCTTTTGAAACTTTCATGATAATGAGCCGGACTAGCTACTTACCTAGCAGGGCTAGTTTATCACAGAATCTACTAGTCCTTTGGACTACCGTGCATGGTAAAAAAGTTAGTGTCGAACATTGCTAGCGGCCTCTCCCTACCTTTACTGATTGGAACTTTTAAGTAGACAAAATTACTACTAAAATTGGTAAAGTATTAAAGAGAATGATTTCACGGTTTAAGAAAATTGGGCGTGGCAAAGTAAGCCTGTATTTTAATACCCCTTCCAATTTTTGTGAAATCAGTGGTAGAATAAGTGAACACTTTATTTACACATGCTTGGCTACATTTTGCAGTTATTCTCATTGAAAGGCAAAGATAACGAGCAGTAATCAGTCTCATAACCCCTATAAGCAATGCAAAATAAAGAGTTGGGCAAACACAGCCACCTGGATATACCAGAGGTGGTATCAGGTGCCTAGGAGGAGTAAGCATCCCCTGTCGACCGGTCACACCCGCCGTGAAAATAAAGATAATTTTTTAACCTAAGCCTATTCTCCATTGATGGTCTTTGGCTTTGCATACCTCTGGCTAATATCCACACAGAATGGGAACATGTTTCCTTCACAAACGTATCGCTACTACATGTAACAGAAATATAATGCTTATTATTTTCTCTAATGTATTAAGGCCACGTTTTCAAGAAGAACCTATAAAAGACCTAGGAAAAAGTATGTGCTTGTTCAACTGTAAATGAAAATTTAATATTTCATTATCGTAGAAGAGTAGATGCTATCGTGACCCAGACAATCAGGAAAACAACGCCAAATACACCCTGATTATTCACCGTCTTGTCCAGTTTATATGTAGTTTACATGACCGTGACTGATTGTCACGTGATATTTGTGGCCACCATCTTTACTATGACTCGCAGAAGATAACGTATTATTCGGCTCAGAAGAGCTAATCATATGGCGTGCGGTGTACGTCAACTTTTTGTAAAAAGGGCTATATCTCAAGAACCCCTTGGCCAATTTTTGTCAAATTTATCACAGGGTATCCTTGGCCCAAGGGCTTTCATTTATACTAAAACTAGGGTTGTGACCCTTTAACAAGGGGAGATAATTAGGAAAATGCAAACAAAAGTAGTGGTTGCTAAACAATCTTCTTCTCAAGAACCAATGGGCAAATTATCACCAAACTTAAGCATAAGGATGAGGATAGGTTGTAGATAAAAAATTGTTTAAGGCATCATCATGGGGCATAGGGTGTGGTCTCAAGGTCACTTCAAAGTTGACCTTGAATTTTGTTTTGTTAAAACTTTGATATTTTGCTTAGTATAAGGACTAGGATCATCAAATTTTGTCAGTTGACCTAATATAAGTTGTTTCAAAAGTAGGTCATGGTGACCTACTTTTTGAATTTTGCAGGTAATTATTATTAAATGGATTTTGATGCATATCTTGTACACTATTGAGCCTATGATCATCAAAAGTTGTCAGTTGATGGATCATGGGACCTTGAAGTGCGTCATGTAAAAAGTATGTCACCATGAACTACTTTCTGAATTTTTTGGCTAATCATTTATGAATACATTTTAGGTTGTTATTTCAGATACCGAGAGGTTTAGAATCATCAAACCTTGTAAGTTGATGCGTCTAGAGGCCTCAAAACATATTTATAAAAAAAAGTGGGTCACAGTGACCTACTTTTCGAATTTTGCAGACATTCAAATTTCACATTTTCAATTTTAGATGCATATTTTGGACAATATGAAAGCTAGGATCATCAAACTTTGTCAGTTGATGCATCTTGAGTTTTCATAGTTTGTTGACTAAAAAGTAGGTCACCGTGACCTATTTTGGATTTTGACGGCTATATTTGAATATCCCAGATACTATTTTGACTTCCAATCATCAAACTTTGTCAGTTGATGGGTATTGAGTCTTCAGAGTGTGTCGACCAAAAAGTAGGTCACTGTGACCTACTTTTGGAATTTGACTTTTATATCTGAATATTTCAGATACTATTTGACTTCATTTAATAAATTTTGTCAGTTGACGCATCTTGAGTCTTTGGAGTGTGCCGACCAAAAAGTAGGACACTGTGGTCTTCTTTTGGAATTTGTCCGATATATTTGAATACTATTTGACTTGTCAGTTGATGCATTTGGAGTCTTCAGTGAGTCGACCAAAAGTAGGTCACCGTGACCTACTTTTGGACAGTTACATTTAAATTTTGAGGTACTATTTGACTTAACATCATCAAACTTTGTTAATTTATGAATCTTGGTTAGTGAGAATTTTTGCCTGTTCTACAATGTATCAGAAGAGCGATTCTAGGCCCATGGGCCTCTTGTTTTGATTGTGTGGGGGATTGCCCAGCGAGGTTTACTGGTGTTGATAATGATGAAAATCCTTTAACATTTGAAGTATTTTCACCACGACTGGGGCGCATAGTGTATGAACTCGTAATTACTATGATTACAAGTTTCAGAATTGCTTTAATATGAAGGATACAAAGTTATCGCATGCTCTGTAGTTGGAGGATATCTTGAAATTTAATTTCATTAAAGAATAATTATCAAGATTTTTACACGTACAGAAAGCTGCTTAAAAACAGTACCTTATTTTAACGGATTATAGAAGACCATGACAGGAAAATAGTTTCTCCGTTTATGAAGTAGTTTTCTAGCCACATGAAATATATATCCCGAGGATTTGTTTGCGTTAATGTTTTCAATATTCCAGCAGCATACTTTCGTGTCAGAAATACGTGTTGTTAGAGAAACTAACACAAGATCATTTTTCAAAATTATGCGATCATATGCATGGCACATTTCAAATGTTAATTAATTGTTATAGGGTGCTAAAAATGAAACACATGACAAATACATGCAGACAATCATATTTCTCTTTTCTGCAATTATTTAGCTATATGAAAAAGTACAAAAGGCCAATTTTGGAATTCTTCATTTTTTCAGCAAATATTAGTATATTCGTGAATTGCACACATTAACTGAGAATGGATGAAAAACGTAAAGCAGAATATTCTTACGTAATCACCTGTAAAAAACGTAAAGCAGAATATTCTTACGTAATCACCTGTAAAAAACGTAAAGCAGAATATTCTTACGTAATCACCTGTAAAAAACGTAAAGCAGAATATTCTTACGTAATCACCTGTAAAAAACGTAAAGCAGAATATTCTTACGTAATCACCTGTAAAAAACGTAAAGCAGAATATTCTTACGTAATCACCTGTAAAAAACGTAAAGCAGAATATTCTTACGTAATCACCTGTAAAAAACGTAAAGCAGAATATATGTACCTACTCACCTGTAAAAACGTAAAGCAAACTATCCTAATCAGTTCAGTTTATTTCACTCAAACCATGAAATGGTACATGAGGTACATGAAATATATTTACATATACAGTACATGTATACAATAACAGGGGTCAAACAGATGAAAAATCTAGAGAACATACAATATTATTGATTTTCAAAATAAACATACAAAGCTTTCTTAGAGATACCTAATCACCTGTAAAAACGTAAAGCAGAATATCCTTATCTAATCACCTGTAAAAACGTTAAACAGAATATCCTTAATTAATCACCTGTAAAAACGTTAGACAGAATATCCTTAATTAATCACCTGTAAAAACGTTAGACAGATTATCCTTAATTAATCACCTGTAAAAACGTTAAACAGAATATCCTTAATTAATCACCTGTAAAAACGTTAGACAGAATATCCTTAATTAATCACCTGTAAAAACGTTAGACAGATTATCCTTAATTAATCACCTGTAAAAATGTTAAACAGATTATCCTTAATTAATCACCTGTAAAAACGTTAGACAGATTATCCTTAATTAATCACCTGTAAAAACGTTAGACAGGATATCCTTAATTAATCACCTGTAAAAACGTAAAACAGGATATCCTTAAATAATTACCTGTAAAAACGTCAAACAGAATATCCTTCATTAATCACCTGTAAAAACGTTAGACAGAATATCTTTAATTAATCACCTGTAAAAACGTAAAACAGGATATCCTTAATTAATTACCTGTAAAAACTTTAGACAGATTATCCTTAATTAATCACCTGTAAAAACGTTAGACAGAATATCCTTAATTAATCACCTGTAAAAACGTAAAACAGGATATCCTTAATTAATTACCTGTAAAAACGTTAGACAGATTATCCTTAATTAATCACCTGTAAAAACGTTAGACAGAATATCCTTCATTAATCACCTGTAAAAACGTAAAACAGGATATCCTTAATTAATTACCTGTAAAAACGTCAAACAAAATATCCTTCATTAATCACCTGTAAAAACGTTAAACAGAATATCCTTAATTAATCACCTGTAAAAACGTAACAGTCCGCGATATCTCCGTAACTTATATAAATATGAATGAAGACTTTCTATTGAGAGTCATTACAGGGTGTAAGGATCATCATATTGTACAATGCATATACACAGTAAAGGGTAGGGAAGGACCTTCCTTTTTTGATTTTTTTTTTTTTTTTTATAACTTATTTCCTTACAGATTTTAAGTGTTCAATTTATTTGAGGGTGTTTCCTTATCCCCTTTGAAATTGTTGTATTTAGTAAAATCATTATACAGAGAATATTGGTATGACTGCTTAATTTTGCTCTCTGAAGGTAAATAAGTATGTAAACTGGGTCAATGTGGCCTTTAAATCTACATGTATATAGTCTATACTAACTGACGCCGCGCATTTAAACCTCAAAACTAACCTATAGACGAAGGTCGAAATATCAGGGAAGCCATATTGGATTTACGGATGTGAAATATTGTAGTGTCGTAAAATTGTTAAAAATGGACATGATAATTGTTTAAATGATCATAATATTATTGTAAAAGATCTGCTTTCAATGATTATAACGTATGCAGTTCTGATGAAGAAGGGGCTGTATGTTCGGTATGTATTACTGATCATATTTTCATTGTATTTAAGGAAATTAGATTGAATGACTAGTTTTAATATTACGTTGTAATTATAACTTGCATATTGTTTGACCTGTCAACATGTTTAATTTCTCTCTTTTCTTATTGACTTGACAGTGAACTTTTGTGACCCGGATACCAGAAATGATGCACCCTAGGCGCAGTACGAAGGCCGTCCTACTTTGTGACCTCTGTGAAACTGCCCACCTACAGAGTCACTGTGAACTTTGTAATGTAAACTTATGCAAGACCCGTGTTAGGGAACACCTTTTTGATTCATCTAAAAAACAAAATGTTGTGTCCTAAAGTCCGAGTAACATTACCGAGTTTCTCTCCTTCCAAAATGAATAAAGATCAGCTCAATAAAATGGTTCTGTGTCATCATTGTCAATTACAACAGAATAAAGCTACACAATGATATCAGCCGAAGCTGTATCGTCTCCTACAGTCAAACCAATGCTTGATGAACCGCGACTTACCGCCACCATAGACACTGGATATGCATCACTACGTAGTGTTAGCTGTTTCAGTGAAGAACAAGTCTGGACATGTGGTAGTGACAAAATCATGAAGCTCCTCAACCTTCAGGGTAAACTACTGACATCAATACAAACCGAGTCGGGGAACTGGCCACAGGACATAGCAGTGACACGGGACGGACATCTTGCTTATACTGACATTAAAAATAAAACTGTAAACCTAGTGAAGAATAAACAGATACAGACCGTGGCCACCCTACAGGGGTGGACACCTTGGAATGTCTGCAGTACCTCCTCTGATGATCTCCTGGTTACCATGGTCAGTGATGGTAGAAAACAATTAAAAGTTGTGCGTTACTCTGACTCCACAGAGACACAAAGCATTCAGTTTGATGATCAGGGTCGTCCTCTCTATTCAACTGGTTACATTAAATACATCTGTGAGAACAGGAACCTGGATATATGTGTGGCGGACAGTGAAGCTAGAGCAGTAGTGGTGGTCAATCAGTCAGGAAAACTGCGATTTAGATACACTGGTGATCCCTCTAATCCCAAGCAATATTTTTCTCCATACGGCATCACTACAGACAGCCAGAGTCACATCCTGACAACAGACCTTGACTGTATCCACATCCTAGATCAGGACGGACAGTTCCTCCGTTATGTTAACAATTTTCAGTTTCCATGGGGTTTATGTGTGGATATCAGAGACAACCTCTTTGTGGCTCAGCGTAACACTACTGAAGTGAAGAAAATTCAGTATCTATAAACACACTCACTGTCTGTTAATTACACAGCTCAACTCTCCATTAATTACATCTACCACCACAGTATTAATTACAGTTATCTGTGGATTACAACTATTAAACCGTGTTAATTACATCTACCAATTTACTGGTATTGACACAATAGATTTCTTACTACATGTATGTAGAGTTCATTATGTCTTTTATTGGTTTTATGGTATACTAGTATAGATAAGCATTATTCTCTGTGTTAATTGTGTCTTTTCTTGTTTTATCATGTTTTTTTTAATATATAATAGATAAATATTATTCTGTTTGTTAATTATGTCTTTTATTTATACAGAGAAATAAAATCCGACAAACAGGTTGAAACTTGAGTGTTGGCCGTGGCATAGTCAAAATTAAATCAAGACATGACTGAACTATTTCTATTATCAACGAAACAAAATTTAGACTGCGCCCCTACGCTACATCTCAAGTTAGGGGACCATACTATCAAGAGTACATGTGTGAAAAATTTAGGCGTATTTTTCGATCAACATCTTACAATGGAAAGACAAGTGTCATCAGTAGTGAAATCATGTCATTATCAGAATTTTAACATCGGGCGGATAAGACGCTGCTTAACAAATGAAGCTTGGTAAAAGCCTGTGCAACATCTAAACTTGATTATGGAAACTGTCTATATTTTGGAGTTGGGAAAACAACGTAGGACAAATTGCAACGGGTGCAGAATACTGCTGCTCGTCTAGTTACGAGGTCGCCGAATCGGGAACACATATTTCCGATTCTGGCGGAACTCCATTGGCTTCCCATCCATTACCGAACCCAATTCAAGATTTTGATCTACAGTGTATGCACAAGTTGTTCCTGCCATGGATCTGCGCCGACATTCATCGCAAGTCTTTTGAATGAATACAAGCCAAGTCGACCATTACGATCAGAATCGGAGTCGCGACTTGTGGTGCCAAAGATCAGAACAAAAAAGTACGAACGTCAACTCAGCTGGGCAACAGCACATCTCTGGAATGACCTTCCAGATGACACCAAGAAGTCAACATCTCTTGAAATAAAAAAACCAACCCATTTTTATAAATTAGCTTTTCAGATTCTAACATGTATAAAACTGTGACTGTTTTTAGTTATAAAAAAAACCCCTAAAACTTTTAGCTGCTGATCTTAAAAATATCCTTTTATTTTGATATAATTTTACAGATATAAGATCTTACATCATTCTGTCATTTAATTGTTGTATTGTTGCATTCCTCTTCTTACCCCTGTAAAGCGCCTTAAAGTATTTGTTTTATACAAGGCGCTATATCAATTTTATTAATATTATCATTATGCCAATCACAACACATCTGGACACACCCACACAAATGCATCACCAGTAATATCAACCAACTTGTTCAAACTTGACCACCCCCCGGGTAACCGTGGATGGTTACTTAATTAGGGTATCTAAAATTAGCCCAATTTTAGCTAATTACACAATGAGTTATGGTAATGAAAGGCGAAGATAACGAACAGTGATCAATCTCATAACTCCTATAAGCAATACAAAATCGAGAGTTGAGTAAACACAGACCCCTGGATATACCAGAGGTGGGATCAGGTGCCTAGGAGGAGTAAGCATCCCCTGTCGACCGGTTACATCCGCTGTAAGCCCTACACAACAATTACAGTTCACACACATTCAGTGACAGTTCAATTGCATAGAACAGTTTCAAATTCACAGTCAGCACAGCAGTATATGGAATCAGTTGACTTGGTGTGCTCAATCGCCATATGGCTGCGATCAGGTCAACCAAGTTCACAGTCATCCCACCAATGGGGGGAGGGGAACCAATCAACTGACCCACGACCAATCTCGTCCCCATTACACAAATTGATCAGGATACACTGATCCATGTTTTAGCTCAATTACCGAGACCTTCCTGCAAATTGAAGGAACACTTTTTTTTGTCAAATCGGGTTACTTTAAGTAACAACTCCCAAACTGCAGTACGGACTTTGCTGTTACACTGTTGATTTTTGGCCGGTATCTTTCCATTGCTTCATTACTCTGGGAATCCTTCCATTACCAACTTATATACATATACACAAATCAATGTCATTACTTATAAAACATAACTTGTAAAGAGCAAAAACACTTGTACAGTATATACAACCCCAAGATACACTGGGAACAGTCAATGGACCTTGTAAGTTTACCCTAACAAGAGGACATCGAATATATGATTTAAACACCTTGGATTTCCAGCGACCAGCCTCCATAATAGATTTAAGGGACAACCCGACTATAAGCATCAGTAGCTGCCTCAATCCTAAATGAGTGTGCTTTGAACTTCTCCCCACACCCATGACATCAAGCACCTTTTCCAAAATAGAAGGAAACTGGTATTTAGTCATGCTTACCATCATTAGTGTGTAAATAAACAGGTGAATAGCCAGAAAGAAAATGTACGCAAAGTATTGCAAGTGGTCTGGTGGCCGCCTTGAGGTTTCCAGTGTGTTCAGGGAAAAACCCTGGTGGGGGCACATGGGGTAAAGCCCCCAGAAACTCTTGAATTTTTCCAATGAAATCACCTATTTTTGTGCATAGAAACAGGGTTTCTTGTCAGTTTACAAAATGAAAATAATTCACAAAATTATTTTCTAAAGTGTTTTATTATGCCAACCGTGTGTACTGGGACTGACTTTACATTCCTACGATTTTTTTTTTTAGAAATTGTTTTCGATAACAAATATCCTAACCCGTCTACTACATGTACATATATCATCCCCTGTCAGTACCCGCAACGTTATTCTTGACATTCCTATCGTGTTCTACCGTGCGTGTATCCTATCGTATCGTGCGTGTATCCTATCGTATCGTGCGTGTATCCTATCCTATCGTGTATCAGGTTTTCCGTTTTCTATCGTGTTTTGCGTTTATCAGGTCTATCGTGTATCGTATTTTGCGTGTATCAGGTTTTCCGTTTATCGTGAAAATCGTTTATCGTGTAGCTTCGGAAACTATCGGGATCGTATATTAAATCTAATGAAAAAGTAAGATACTTTCCGAAAGCTTTATTCGTTTTGTTAAAGAAGCTATTTTTAGGAATCGAGGAAAGACAGTAGATTTGAAGGAGAACATAAAGCTGTTGATTTTAAAGCAGAAAAAGAGCTATATGTCTATCCAGAGAGGGTGAAAATTTATCGCAATTTCATTCTGTCTGGAAAGTAGGCAGTGGTTTGTCGAGCAAACCCAGGACAATAAAACTGAAAGCTCCTTCATCTGGAGTTCATAAACAGTTCCTTGTCTAGAAACAATTGTTTGTAATTAACACTAACAGAGAAATAGGAAGTTCCGATCTGAAAGGGAAAATCAGTAAATTACATTGTTTATTACATATAGTTTAATAATGGTTCTTTTTCTTCTGATTTTGTTCACCTGTATTCACCTTATATACCAACTACTGAACTTGTGCGCGTTCTTATCTATCTGATTTTGTGTATCACCCGTGTTTTGACAGTAAACATTCTCAGGGGCATTGTATTTCACACATTTAGAAGATTAAGTTTTAAAAGAGTGCAAGGGTATATTGCATCTCCCAAAGTTCTGCTCAATTGGGCACGATTCAGCTGTCATCGTTGGTTTTTTTTTATTTATACATGTACATGTACACATATACCAATAGTCGTACATGTAGATACTGGAAATGTATGCCGGTTTTGATGATTATTTGAATTTTTTACATGCTAAACAAAAACATTTAATTTAAAGCGTTTCTAAATTGCGACTTTAAATCAAGCCGGGTTTCGTATATGTTTTTAATAGTTTATTTATTTTTTGTTAACAAAATATCAATTCATATGAATATGTTCCAATTACTTATGACTATCAGTTATCACTCATAGTGTAGAAATATCTAACATATGAGCATATGGTGTAGTGCAGTGGATTGAATTTAAAGCGGTCATTATGAAAATAATTGTAGTTGTTGAAAGAGCGGTGAACTCAGAGCTTGATGCAAAATAACCCCCCTCCTCGCTACACACAAAATATTACTTAGTTTTATTTGATATCCAAGATAATAGACAATAGAATAAGAGAGCTATTGAAGCATGATAACACTACATTATATTCCATTTTGTTAATTCCCTGTTTAATTGCTTAACACTCGGCATCAAGTGTGAATACCACGGGTCCTCGGAGATGACCTTAAAAACAGACGCCCCGTGTCACGGTAGGTGTGGCACGCTAAAAAACTCTCACTGCTCAATGGCCGTAATTGCCGAGCATAAGCCTAAATTTAAAAGCTCTTCACCGGTCATGGTGATGTCTCCGTATGAGTGAAATATTCTTGAGCGAGACGTTAAGCAAGATAAAAATCAATCACTCCATTTATGATTCATATATTAAACATTCAAGGTGACAATATACGTTTTAGAATCATTGGCTGAGAAAATTCATATAGATATCTAATAATGAATTCAATACCGTATATAGTTTAGCTTCCGGATTTTAGCTGTAATGACGTTAAAGAAAACATAAATAGAATTTTTAAAAAATAAAAAATAAACGTACAACCGTGGATAATTACATTATATGCTTTAGGTATATATTAAGTATTGAAATCCTTCAATATTATTATCAACATAATGAAATTATTTTGTACGTATCAAACTTTCGTTCTGTCTAAATTGTTTCTAAATTTACAACATTTCTATCAGGTTTTCCGTTTATCGTGAAGATCGTTTATCGTGTTTTGCGTTTATCAGGTCTATCGTGAAGATCGTTTATCAGGTTTTGCGTTTATCAGGTTTACCGTGTATCCTATCGTATCGTGCGTGTATCCTATCGTATCGTGCTTGTATCCTATCCTATCGTGCGTGTATCGTGTTCTATCGTTTATCATGTCAAGAATAACGTTGCGGGTACTGTACATATATCATCCCCTGTACATATATCATGTACATGAAAGCGTTATTCTACATGATGTTAATGATTTGAAATTCAAAAAGGACTTTAAATTTCATTGAATGGACATCATGATGCAGATTAAATCATAAACTGGCACTACATAATGCACTTATTTTAGGTAGAGGTATTTTAACAACAAAGATCTCTCTCTCTATCTCTCTAGATCTAGTTCTCTCTCTGTCTCTCTCTCTCTCGATCTATTTCTCTATCTTTCTCTCTCTGGCACGCGCAAATGATGCGTGTACGCATTTGCGTACTTGCGTATAGGCAGCTACGCACCCGATAAAGGACCTTGATATTATGTCTGACTGCTAAGTAATCACCTAAACATTTTAATGAACAGATATCACCGCCAGTCTTTAGTATTTCAAGAGTTTCACCCCTGTCATGCTGGTCCGACTTGGATCGTCTTATAATATTAAATAAAGCCTAGAGTAATGCTATTCAAACCAAACATCTGATGTCTGCTAAATGGACTGTACATTCCTTCCAGTGGACACAGTTAGCTCCCCTACACGCAGAAAACGCACAGAAAGCCAATGGATATGCAGCCCTGAACAAATGGATTTGATAGGCATTAACACACACCCCTGATAAAACATGAAATGTTTTACGAAGTAATGTACAAGTGATTGAATTTACTATCAAAATAACTATGATATCATCAATTAGAGACATGTGTGTAATTTTTAACACTCTGGCTATATGTAGTAATTTTTTTTTTTTAGATTAATCTTATTTGCAATTTTTTTTTATTTTCAGAGAGTGTTCTGTAGCTGTTCTTCATGAATGATTGTGAATATTTCCAAAATGAGGATTTTTAAAAAGTTTAATCGAAAATTGCACTTTATCCAATTTATACCTTCAACCGTGACTTTCTAAGTGAGTTTACCTTGACTGCGACAATGTGTACTATGAGTACAGATCCTTTGAAATGCATCAAAAAATGGATGGGACTGACGGTAGCCGGTGGAGTTGTTGTGGATGAAACTAGTGATTTTATGACCAAATATTGAACAAGTGTCAAAGTGAACAAATCAAAGAACTGCACATGGTTGCACATGTTTGGTTTTATCAATCTATCTGTTCATTTGTTTACAGAGCTTTGAATTGTAACTCCTAAAATTTCATTAGGATGTAATAAATATTCCCATAAGAATTTAAATGAAGATTATCGAAGAGTTTTCTTTTTTCTGCATTTGTTACAGATCTCCGTATTTCTGTTACAGATTTCCGTATTTCTATTACAGATATCTGTATTTATGCATATTTGTTACAGATTTCCATATTTCTGCATTTCTGTTAAAAAATATCCGTATTTCTGCATTTCTGTTAAAGATTTCCACATTCCTTCATTTCCACATTTTAAAAAATTATCCGGAAAAAGAGTTCCCAATACTCCCGTCCGCATTTTTTCCCCCATATTTTAAATGCGGAAAAAATCTGGAGATCTGAGGTGCGGGATGTAGGTATAACTTCTTAACATTATAAAAGGGGTTGACTAGTGAGACTTTAAAGGGGTAACTTGTATGCCGAATTCTGGATTCAAGATGTGAAATAGCTTAAAGTGAATTGAATTTTAACTACAAAAAGGATAAATGTAATTCAACACAATGACTTCTTGATTTTAGTGTTTGAATTTCACACATGTAACATGTGAGTATGTACAAATGTACAATTTGTATATGCTCATATGTTACATGTAAAATTTATACGGTACCAATTTTGATGCACCAGATGCGCATTTCGACAAATATTGTCTCTTCAGTGATGCTCAAGCCGAAATTTTGGAAATCCGATATAATAGCAATCTTGTAAGAGGTAAAACGAAAACTAGAGTGCCAAAAAACTGAAAACTCATGTTACTGGTGTAAAATTCAAACATCAAAATCAAGAAGTCATTGTGTTGAAATGATAACCCTAAACAATATGGCGCTTTTATATGTTTAGATAAAGTGTATGACTGTGTTCGTAATAGTTGCTTGATGACACGAGATTATGTACACGAAATATCGCTACACGAGTTATTGCACACGAGGAGACGGAGCCTCATGTAACTAATTACCCCAGTGTGTAGTATATTTTGAATACATCATCGAGCTGTCAATCATGTAACTGATTTATCCCATGACCTTGTCACTGACCCTTTTCCATATTTGGTATTTTTTGCATCCAGTAATAACAAGATTCAATTTGCATCACGTGATTTACTCAACGCTATGGAAATTGTGATTTTATTTCGGGGGGGGGGGGGGGGGGGTTGCAAACATGCTGTTTGCTTCTTGTGGCTGATGTTTTTTGTTTTGTATATATTATTCGATGATTTTTGGATATTTTATTTTGTCAAGTTTTTAATTTTACTTGTATAACAGGGGAGATCACTTTATCATATTCAGGGATTTTTATAGAAGCAACTTGTGCTGTCAGTATTGTCTAGATCTCCCCTTGGCTGTTTTTGTTATCATTATATAGAATGATAATATTTGTTAATTGTCATCTAATAAATGACAATATTTCACACAATACTGGTGTTATGTTATGTTGTTGTTCCATCATTATATGGAACTCTGCCAGAGCACCAATATTACATAATGGAAATTGTGATTTTATTTCATTGATTTATTTGTCTTGTGAAAGAATTCTGCAAATTCTATCTTGATTAAATGCTGAACCTTGTCTTTGTCTCATTTGCATGGCTCCTCCTACCTTCTTTGTGAAACGGTGGGATATTAGTAGTTGGTTATCGCACAGCCTTTTGATGGTATGTAATATACACCTTCCTTAAGATCAAAGAAAAAAAACACACCAAGTAATCTACCTTAAAGTATAATTGGGCAAATTTACACCTGTTGATTTTTCGTATGAATCCAGGTATCTTAAAGGTAACTGATTCTTGATTTACTATTTTCGAATTCTTTTCGACAGAATTGCCCCCTGCCATTTAATATCATGACATACATGTACACTAACATTGATACACCCTTCCTTATATATCAATATTCCAATATAATTTCAAAATCTGGAATGTGCTGTATAATAAGAACACTACTGGGACATACCAAACTAAACTTTTCTCACATTATCACCAGTGTGAGATCGACTTTACCCATGTGAGACAGCCATGTGAGATTTTTCTGTCTCACACTGCTGCGACGTCATTTGATTGTGACGTCATATATTTTCTATGATTTACGTTACACGGTGAAGATTTACGTTACACAGTGAAGTAAAAATATTTTGCATTGTTATCTTTAAATTTTAATGTAGTATAGCTTTCTGGTGGACAGCCTTGGGGTTTTTAGTTTACACTTATAGTGTAAACCATTTTTGGGTATGCTCTTTCTGCCTATCTAATTAGTTTTTGCATCGAAGTTCAAATGAGGATTTTGATAATCTAAAATTTTTTGAAAGCTCCTAATTTTATGCACTAAACTGTAGTTAAAATGTGAGAAAAATAATCCTTCATTATTTACTCGTGTGGGATAGGGAAATTCCACCTCTGGAACAAGATTCGCTGTCTAGGACTCGGCAAAGCCTCGTCCAAGACTGCGAATCTTGTCCCCTCGGTGGAATTTCCTTATCTCACACTCGTACTAATGAAGGATTATATTAGTCAAGCCTAACATACAGCTGTTTTATCCATACACAGGGAGTTCTATGTCATCTGACACGCATGAGAGTAAAAGTAAACATGTCTATAGCACGTCTATTGTGCAGGTAACAACAGGTGTGCTATCTATTCGTCCTTACACCAGCTGTTGTGATGCATCAGTAATAGAAATATACAAAAATCCATAAACCACCAGTAGGGATTTCATTTGGTTGCTAAATAAAAATCAAATTTATAATTAACAGTGTATATAAAATTATCGATTTTCTGCTATTAATAAATGCAAGATTTTCAGTGTCATCTTCGTCAGTCCCTCTGGTTTTCTAAGGCATATTTTTTTTCTGTTGTGACATCTCTTGTTATTCTTTTTTGCGGACAAATATTAAATTGACATATTAAAAATACTGTCTAATAGAAATTGAAATAACCATGAAACTTAATGTCAATTTCCGTACTTTCCACTCATGACGTCCAGTTGTCTGGTCCCCGCCCCCGCCACTCATTGATCATTTGAGTATTTTGAACTAAAAGCTAATGGTATTTTTGGCCATTTTTTGGCACTTCACCCCTTTAAAGGACGGGAAAGATACAAATTTGGATTGCACTTTGAAAATTTTCTGAATCCGCCCTAGCTGCGCATTCTACGTGTATGTCGTTTTGAGTTGTGCTGTACATATTTAAGCGTTGTGTGTGGTGAGAGAGAGAGAGAGAGAGAGAGAGAGAGAGAGAGAGAGAGAGAGAGAGTAAGACTACGCCTCTTGTTACCATAGTCTAATCAAATAGACTATGATCTGTGCATGCTCCTGAGTAGTCAGCCAATGCAGTGGCGGATTTAAGGGGGGTTGATTAATTAAGCCGGTTGCGCCCCCCTAAAAGTTTCAAATTTAGAAAAAATATACTAGACGATAAAAGAAGCAATAATTTCTTCTGCTCCCGGAGAAATAAATAACAAAATCTTTTTGATTTCTTTAATTACTTTATTGGGATAACTTAATTTTTTTCCAAAACCCCTTAAAATTTGCGTCATTTGATTAATTTCACCTTATTAAAATGATAGAAAATAGTACAAATTACTAAATAGGAGACATATTTCAAGCCCTATAAAATCGTTAAAACCCCAGGAGCTTTCGGGCCTCCAGACCCCTTGCCTCATAAAGTGGTGCTCCCAGTAACTGCAATTCCTGGATCCGCCCCTGCAATGGGTGTAAGTATTTGGAGGTACCCACTTTCTCACTCTTGAAAACGCAGTTTAGACCCAAGTAAAGATTGGCGTAAATTAGTCCGACTAATTTACGCCAAAAATTACGCCTTTCTGGGAAACGGGTCCCAGAAGTCTTTATACTTTCAGTTTCGTATCCCGGGGAGCAGTTATTGTAGCGAACGCAGTGCCCTCTGGCGTAATAATGAGACATAATATTGTTCAAAGCACAATAGGATTAACAAGAAGGACGAAAGCGAAACTATAGTTTGAATCTCGATTAAGAATGTCAGATTTTAAAATGAGTGAGAATTCAAAATGTAAGAATGCAAAAATTCAATGAGGCGAGCTAGAATAAAAGATGTGTATATTATAAACAAAGATGTAAAAATGAAACAAGACAACATAATTTTTTTAATGTGACATGGAATGCCATATTGCAAAAATAAAATTTGATTTAATAGAATTGTGAATTGAAATGTTATAAGGTCACATGGAATAAAAAAAAATGCAATATAGTAAAATCAAGGTTAATCAAAATTAAGAATACAAATCCCTTCCATAACAGCCCCTAGCTTTTTACTCTCAGCGAAATTTTTTGTCGATATACGTGTTCCATGGATCGGCATGTAACTGGGTGTTTTTCCTATAATTCGCTGTAACGATTAGACGTGTTAGGTATCTTCTCTCGCCGAAGGAAATAGAACTACATGCTTCACCGTACATCGCGGAAGTATACATCGTATCAACAAACCAGGCGCTGTACAGACTAGTGGGATTTTGTAAACAGAATTCGGGGTGAAGCACAATTTCGAGGCTACAAGACATCGTGATCCTGCAAACTAACGGTAAAAAAGCAGTTCATTTTGTAATGAAAATCATCATGTTTCATTGCGTTTTTGATTGCAATTTTCTTGAAATTGATTATCTAGACTGAGATTCAGCTCGGTTAAATATTTGGATTGACGCCTCTACCGAATCTCAGAGCAATCCTTCATAATTCAGGTCTGGAAATTTACTTTGAGCTTCGACCGGTTCTAGCAATTAATCTGCACCTAAGTGACATCGCCGCTCACCTCAAATAAGTTATTTGACTATGAAATCAACTTTGTATCACTATTAAAGCTGCATTACTTACCGTCTAGGTATGTAAATTCCATAATAAAAATTATCACTAAATTTTCAAATGATGACTTTCTTGGTATAATATTTGATCTCCCGAAATTGAAGAGTTCCTATAGTCTGTTGTTTTTTTTTAAAATTAGTGATATACAAGTAGATATGTGGAGATACCATGTATCAATAATTTTATAAAACAAACTATAGGAACTCTTCAATTTCAGGATATAAAATATTGTGCCATGGAAGTCGTCATTTGAACGACAAATTTAGTGGTAGTTTTTTGGTTTTTTTTTACGGAATTTACATACATAGAAGGTAAACAATGTAATATTAATAGTGATAGAGAGTTAGTTTAGCAGTCAACTAGATTATCTGAGGAGAACAGCAATGTCACCTAGGTGCAGATTAATTGCTAGAACTAATCGAAGCTGAATGTAAATTTCCCGAACTGAACTATGAAGGACTGCTCCGAGATTCGGCGAAGGCGTCAGACCGTCTGTACCCAGCCGAGCAGAATCTCAGCCGAGATTAATTATACAGTTACTCGTAATTCACCATTGTTTCCTGTGGAGTGTGTTCTTTAATATTTTGTGTTTAGATCACCTGAGCCGAAAGCACAAGCAAACTTTTCTGCTTGTTTGTCTGTCTGTTCTCCTTGTCGTTTTTCCTCTTAAGATGGAACTCTAAGTATCAACTGGCTTCTCAAAAGGCATCTTCTCACAGAGTCGTCCACTTCTGCTTCATACTTAGATATTTTATTGGAAGTAGACATTAACGGTAAACTGACAACTCAACTGTATGACAAATAGGATGATTTCAGCTTCTCCATCGTCAACTTTCCATATTTATGTAGCAATATTCCATTATCACCTGCATATGGTGTTTATATCTCTCAACTGATTCGAAACGCAAACGCTTGTTCTGCGTACGGTAAGTTTTTAAATCGAGGCAAGCTACTGACAAACAAGTTGATGGTACAGGGGCTTCAACAGTCTCGATTAAAATCAGCATTTCGCAAATTTTATGGTCGTTATAACGATCCAGTTTGTCAGTACAACCTATCATTGGGTCAAATGTTGTCTGACGTGTTTCACACCGATTGTTAGGTCATGGTATACGTACCTCTATCCCTTATTTAGAGAACAATAGAGAGAACAAATTAAAAGTGCCTTTGTTTACTCCTCCTATATAACCGTTATTACTACTACTATTGAAAGTCGTGAAAATAAAGTAAATGTAAATTAGATCTGCCAGCATAAAGTCAGTTAACTCTTCAATATACATCTTAACAAGCCGCAAATGCTATAAAGTGCAAGCCGGCGCCTGGGCCGATAATAGATGTAAGACGTTTTGCTAAGGTCTGGATCGTAGTCGTTCACTAAGCATGAGAGAGAGAGAGAGAGAGAGAGAGAGAGAGAGAGAGAGAGTCTGTTAAGATCGATCGGTGGTGCCGTATGACGAAACATGTTGACACGTTGAAGAACCCTTACTATTACGTCCATCATGGGGCAAAATTTGTAGCCTTCGCTTAAAAATCTTGATGTCTTTATATGAGTGAAACATTTTCAAATGGATATAATAAAAAAAAAGACTATGTACCAACCTTATTTGTTAATTTTTGGTAGGTCTTCCTTTTTACATGTACGCCTTGGTCTGTTGTACGACTCATTAGGTCACTGTATTTAAAATGTAATATATATATATATATATATATATATATATATATATATATACACATGTGTATTACTATTCTGATGGTATGTGACTTTTTTTCTCGCACAAGACTTCTTCTAATTTCTAAGCCCTTCATAAAAAGTATGCTGATATGAAGAGTTATTGATCTGACCTTTCTGTCTTAATTTCAGTCGTTAAAACAGACGCACTATATTTATCAAGATCCATACGCGCTTTGTATACAATTGCACCATATTGATGTGGAGATGGTTATCATTACAATTTGTATAAATATCAAAGGTAAAAACATGGAAATGTTTACTGAATGAATATATTTTTTTTTTAAATGTTCAGATGAATAATTTTGTTTTAAAAAAAAAAAGTTCACATAGGGAATAACGTCTCTTAAAGTCACGACTGCTACCTCACTCCAACAGTAATGAAAAAGCGAGGAAAATTAGTTTTTAAAGATACAGAAATTTGGGTTTTTTTGGTCTGTCCGTCTGTCTGTTTGTCCGCGAAACCTTAAACATACTTTTGAATGGATGATGATAGAGCTTTCACGTGTATTTCTTGTGACAAGGCCTTTCTTTTCGATCTCATGACGTTGACCATATGTTTCACAAACATATCTTGTTTCTACTTAAAACATATTATAATAAGCTTTACAGAATCCATGTATGTATCGATTTATTTATTCAAAACGATGAAGGATGGAATGTTTGCTTTTAACTTTAGTTAAAATAAGATATAAATATTGGTTCTGAAAAATACTAGGCACACTGCATTGAAAATAAGATGAAGACATAGTCTCTAAAGATTGACTGAAATATGTCACAGGAAAAACACAATTCTATCAGCAAGATCAGTATAAACAGAAAGGGGTTTCAAATTGTGCTAACGTTCTGTTGATTAACATGCTTTGATACTGTGATCAATATGATATTGTTAAAAAATACTTACAAATACTTCCGAAAACTTTTGTTGAAAAATTGTGATTAACTATTTCAAAGACATATATGAACTTTCCTTATTTAATTTATAATAATTTTATTCACAAAAAAGTGAAAGGGATTTGGCAACAGGCATAGCATATTTTAGCCCTCTCCCAAAATTTTCCTTATTGCCATTTGTGTTAGAAATTCTATTCAGAGACTCTGAATGAAGGAAAATTACATTATTGATTTTGTCAAGGAGTGAATTTGTATATTTTACTTTTACTTTGATGTTTTAGCATCTGTGTTACATTTCTCAAATTGACATCTCTACCCCTCCTGTCCCACGGTTTCAATGACAGTGTTATAAGATTTACATTCATCGCAAAGATAAAAGGTTTAGCCTTATCAAAGCATTTCCTGTCTTGAGAATTCTTTACAAATTAATGTCAACCAGCTTTCTGTTGATGTTGCAATTTCAGTTTCGAACTCTTTAATTGGTTATCTTCAGAAATGTGGGAGGAGTTAAGGGAGATGAGATGAGTCAATGTGCATGAGTTTGTGAGGAGTCTTAGAGTTATAGTTGTAGTGTTAACATGTCATAATTTGAATTCCCTAATAAATTTGGATATAACTAAAAAGTAGTGACGAGTTATTTGAAGGAAATCATAATCGCAACAATTTATAAACAAAAGGCGAAAATAACGAACAGTGATCAATCTCAGAGAGTTGGGCAAACAGGGACCCCTGGATATATTAGAGATGGGGGTCAAGTGCTAGGAGGAGTAAGCATACCCTGGAATCAGAGGGGTGTGTTAAATAACAAAGAAATTGTTTAGATGAATGATCACTAGATATGAATATTTCCGTTTACCAATTTTGTTGAAGAAGCAACTGTCTGTGATGTCAAAAAGTCTAGTCTTTAATGTATCATGAAAATGTACATAATGCTATATATTTTATAGATCCGAAATCTTTATTTTGATACAATCTAAACGTGGTTTTAATTTTATAAATGATTATTGTTAAAGTTACATACAAACTGTCATAATAACGCACTTTTACAACAAAATAAAATCTTCAGATTTAGAGCTAACATTCCTTTAATCTGCAGGTTTCTGGTCATGCAATCAACCAGATTTATACAAAGAATGAAGGAAGCGGGTTACGTGTAGCTCACCTGGACCTTATTGATTCACGGTTGTCCATCGTGAAAAAGTGATGATAACATACAGCGATCAATCTCTTAAATCCCATAAGGTATTACAAAATAGAGAGTAGGGCAAACACGAACGCCTAGACCCATCAAAGGTGGAATCAAGTGCCTAGCAGGAGTAACCATCCTTGTTTACCGGTCACACCCATCGTGAGCCCTATATGTTGATCAGGTAAACGGAGTAATCCATTATGAAGATTACTTTGTAAAGAAATGTCTAATAATTGGTATGAAACACTTCAGACAGCATTCGAGCTACTGGTGGACTGTATTTGCATCTAGATCTTAGAATTTGCGATTTAAATGTGACTGTTGAAACCGCTGGAACATCAGCTTATTTATCAGCAGCCTGCCTTGATTTGGATATTTATCATGCGTCTGTATGGATTTTTCTTTTCCACTTGTTTTCGAGAATCATTGGGTCCAATTCAAAACAGACTTAACACTAATTCAAGATATTCCTGTGGCAGTTCAAGTGAAGGTCCAAGTTTCATTCCGAGAAGTAAAGATACATTATCTTGGATTTTTTTTATATTATGAAAAATTGGAACCATATTATCCCTATTAGAAATCTAAGAAATAAAATTTATCTTTAAAAGTACATATAGGTATGAACTGCGACTAATGCACTACATGAAGGGTACATGTATGCCGGCGTAAAGCGTTTAAGTTCATACCCTAATGGATTTTCAAAATCGGAATGGTTTTTCGTATCTACGTTCTACTTTCATTTATGTCGGAATTTCCAACAGTTAAAATAGACGTGCTCTATTTATCAAGATTCATACGCACATTGGTCACAACTGCGGCGCATTCGTGAGGAAATGCATGACTATTTGCAAATTTGTGTATTTGTTAAATGGCAATTTTGTACAAGTTTTTAAAAAATATATCAAAGGCATAAATAAGGGAAATGTAAATATGATATGAATTTTCATCTGAAAGAAAAATTTGTGAGAAGCTGCACTTCATGAAAAATAATCATTGAAAATTGTGAGTGTAGTGACATGTATAAGGTATTGTAAACAACATGCACATTTGCTATCATTACACACACAAAATTGTCTTCTTTTATTTAAATGCAAACTTACGTTTTGTTTTCGTAGAAAATATGAGAGGGACGTCAATGAATGCTGTGAAACTAGTGCTGGCCTTCGTTTTTGGAATGACCTTTATCTTGCTTCTGAGTAGCTGGTACAATTTAACTGATGTTTTGACCAGGAACACGTTATTAGCAAAGCAACAATCCCTGCAAAGTCAATTACTGCTTGCAAATAAAAAGCCTTCAGTACCCAACCAAATCCACAATGCTCCAAACACTAATACCAAATTAAAGAGGAAGCAAACAAAATGCGGGGAAACTGATGACGATTTCAAACTCTCTGGGATCGAGGCTGTCCGATCATTAGTAGAAAAAGTGTCCAAGAAATTTAGAAGCACGGATACGTCTTGTGAACAAACGAAGTTTCCGAAACCAAACTCTAAGTTGACACCAAAAGAAATTCTAGGGAAGCAGAAGTGTATACGAAACTGGAAAAAGGACCATAAAATGGGAAGTAGGTCATTTTGGGCCGGAAATACTCAATACATACGGCACACTCACCATACATACATAAATTCAGACAGCACTGTTTTTGATATCGGTGGGAACAAGGGAGAAGACGCAGAAGCAATGCTGAAAAGATTTAATCCTGGAAATTACGTAATATTAGAACCAGTCAAGACATTATTCTCCAATCTTGTTAGCATGTTGAAGAACAAAAGCAACGTGGCTGTATACAACTTCGGTCTAGCTCGGAAGAACAACAAGTTCTATGTCAATGTTCTGGGCCACGGAGGGGATGCCACTTCCATTTTTGCCGGAAACGATGATGGCGGAAGTTGTTTGCTTCGCGTCGTAAATACCACACAATTTCTCTTGCATGTTGGTGTTCCATGTTACGAAGTCGATCTAATTACGATCAATTGTGAAGGATGCGAGTTTGAAATAATGGAGGAACTCATAGGTAGTGGCATGATCGGTCAATTTAGAAATGTGCAGTTTGCTACCCATCCAACATTGAAACACCTCAAACAACCCATAGAAAGATACTGTGAAATTCAAGAAAAACTGAAGAGGACTCATAAAGTTGGATATCAGTACAAATGGTGTTGGGAAAGTTGGAAAAGGAAAGATCTTGCATAGTTACATTTAAAAATGCCCAAGTCAATTGAGTAGACTCAGTAAGTTACATGTACCATGACGATGATAGGAAAACATATAAACTTTGCTTTTCCCAACCGTCCACCATGGTGAGCATTGTTCGTCCATTATATTGCAATGTTCTGAAATAATGGTCATAGGCGTACACCTGAACAAGTCTTGGTACATTTCACTGGACAGAATTTTTTTTTGTCAAGGAAGGACAAGCATGAGATGTACCTCCTTGAAACTGTGTTGTGTAGGTATCTTCTCATAAATAACCAAAATTACAATAACTTGCTACATTCCACATGAAATGATACCGTGTATTTCTTTAACGTCAGAGAAACTCGTAAACAATATAACTTTTTCCTATGATTGTCATAGCTTTTCTTAAAGAGGAAATAAGAAGTGTTGCGTCTAACAGATTATATAATGTTTGGGGTTTTAAAAGTGTTAAAACACCAAAAACAGAAAAGTTCACCAAAGCATAGACCATCAGGAACTGTCCTTATAATCGGCTTTGAAGTCAGTTTCAGACTTCAAAGACATCGATGCAGTAACCCAAACTGTTTCAGGGGAGTTGCTAGCACTGTTTCGATGTCCAGGACACGGTGTCACAAAAGTAACTTAAGTTAACTGAGAGTTAACATCTAGTTGTCACTATATAAATATTGGAGTTAATGACAAATCAACTGTTAGTTAAAATATCTAACCTTCATGTAACTGAGTGCAGGTAATTTCATGAAACAGGAGCTTTCCTGGAAGTGTGAATCATCGAAATATGGTGGGTTGCCCGCTCTCGTAGGCGATGGGCGTCGAATTTATTTTAAAAATAAGGACTTGTGTACGCTAATTTGAGCATCAAGATCATTGTAATAGGTATAAGCTATCGCTCAGCATTCATAGTGTAATGGTGTAAGGAGATCCAGTTATTATGAATAATGGAACAACCTGACTCCCCTTTTAAAGTGGTATGATCCAAGTATACATAAAGACCTGCAGAGGCTGAATTAGTAAGTATGGCGGAGAATAGTCAGCACGATAGGACAGGAAAAAAGAGCAAGAAGCAGAGCAGGTAATAAAAAAGCTGGGATAATAAGGAATAAAATCCACCAGCAGGTAAGGTACTATAGGGTATAAAGCTTGGGTGTAGAGAGGTAGTAAATCTTTATTCTAAGATTGAGGCACCTTACACATTTGCTTTGACAGGAGTCCTGTACCAGGGAATTTCGCGGTGGCTGATACCTAGTCAAAGCAACAAGGCACCCTCTGTTACTCAAGTAGGGTAGTTTTATTTCTTTCAAAATTTAGATCTAATCATTACCATACCTCAGGTAAAGTCAGGAGTAAAATACTTGTAATATTATCTTAATAACTAAATCTCTAAAAGAATCCTAGATACACGTTACAGTAGCTTATATAGATTGTTTAGTTGGGATTCAATTGAGTGGGTTTCACAAATCTGGGAATGCATGAACTAGAATGTAGACCACCTGGCATTTTAATTAAGATTTCACAAGGCAAGTGTAATCGGTAGTATTGTATGAAAATGATCTGAATGGATGCAAAAGATTTTTCTCTGGAACCAAAATGTTCAAATGAAAATAAAGAACATGCGCAAAACAGAAACAGTATGTCGCATCCAGTGCAGGAACATATCGGGGTTGGAGGTTGGAAGTGTTGGCTTTGCAGAAAATCTTGACCAGCAAAGCAAAATAATAATAAACCCCCAAACAAACCAAGATGTTTAGCCAGATCATCAAAGTCCTAATTCTTAGAGGAGGATGGGCATCATCTACTACGCCAGCCTCTAAATTCCCACAAACACCATTTTCTTGAATCATGGGGAGATGTTACTTTTCATGTTCATACTTAGCTAAATAGTTTATACCTTCTATCTTCTTCTCACTCCTAATTACTATTAAAAATCAAAAATGGTAGGGGAAGGATAGGGAATCACCCAATATGTCTTTTATTTGCATCACACAATACCATAAATAGTAGTCATTGTTAACAATTCTGCAGCGATGGTCTCTCAACCAAGATGGCTGGAAACGACGCGAATGGGAACTTGAACTAAAGTTTCTAAATTTAACCAACATACATACTTTGGGATAAACATCCACTAACACTCCCTTTGCAATTGGCACTCAACAACACAGCGTTTGGTCGAGTTCTGGAGATTTGCTGAATGGATTATTGTAAATGACCACGTGGTGTTTCTATCCTTCTCAAATTTCATTTTTGAGTGGTTATTATTCTTTGATATTGAACATGTATAAAATCAATAAAAATGTTTCAAATGATTAATTGTCACTTTTCTATTTCCTGTTTATTTGGAACCGTATGCCTTTTGATAGTACTTCTTTTAAGTTGAATCATTATTCATACTTACAAGTATCCACACACATATAATAACTTGATTTATAGCTGTGAAATTGAGGCAGTTCTGAAATTATGATTTCAACCAAAATCTTGAGTTTTGATGGAGATTCCAATCTTAAGCTACCAATATCTGAATACGGAAGCAATACATTTTTAACTGTCATTTCATTTGTGTTGTTTAAATTTACATTTGTACAGCATTTTTGATACAATAAATAAAAATTAATGAAATGTTACATTTTACATGTACATTTGTAATGTAAATTTGTCTGTTGTGGTGTACTTTTTAAAAATTGTATTGCACACATTTTCGTTTGTATTGTATAATGACTATAATCTGTTTTATTTATATTGTATCCTAGGGATTGTTTATTTTGATTTATTATAAAGGATTGTTTAGTCTGTGTCCAGGTTTTAGCCAGTGTCGTGCTTATAATGAGCAAAAATCTTCTGAATGCTCAGCCAGAACCTGGGACCTTCCGAGTTGTGCTTGCACTCGGTAGACTTCGTGTACTAGACTACCTTATTTCCGTGCCGGACTAGTTTTTCAATTAAACAAATACAACCTGCTACATGTAGATGAAGTTCGATTGTAATTCTAGCAACTCAAATAGTACTGAGATATTACGTGATTCCATTAACCAATCAGACTTCAGAAAACATAGTGCAAAGGTGAAGATAACGAACAGTGATCAAACTTATAACTCCTATAAGCAATACAAAATAGAGAGTTAGGCAAACACAGACCCCTGGATATACCAAAGGTGTCTAGGGGGACTTAGCATCCCCTGTCGACCGGTCACACCCACCGTGAGCCCACTATTGGGTGTTAAATTAAATTTACCACAAAACAAAGTAGATTTGAATGACACAGTACTTACGTGCAGGAATCCGGAACATAATGATATGAATTGAAAATTCAAGGCCGAAACAAAGTTAGGCGAGTTGTGCTTGACTTGCCGTTTTAAAAGATAAACATATGTGTAAAGATCCGGAAAAATATATTCAACAAGTTAGAAACACAAGGCCCAAGCGAAGTAAACTTAGTCATATGTTGAAACACTATTTTAACTTTACGTGAAAGAATCTGGAATGATAAAATAATGGTACAAAATGAAAACACAAGGCCGAAACGAAAGCAGATAAGTTGTACGTTCAGATAACATTATGGATTAAATAAATCAAATTAAGGCAAGTCAACCCACAAATATCAGCCAAGCGACAAAGAAACACACGAAACATTGATGGCAAACAAATGAAGTGGAAGGGGGGGGGGAGAGGGCGGGGGGGGGGGGGGGGGGGGCAATCGGAACTCCTCGAATGTCTCGCGCACTCGACATAGATTTCGGATGTAATACGATGGCATCCATGACGAATATGATACATTGCTAGCTATGACGTAGGTAACGTAGTGCAGTAGGCTGTGACGTATTAGTTGACAATGCATCAAATTCACTCGTGGATGCCATCGTATTACATCCAAGATCTATGTCGAGTGCGTGACATTCGAGGAGTTCTGATTGGGGGTGGGGGTAGTATCTACCATGTTGAAATATGAAATGTACACAAAACGGAACTTAAGGAGTATATCGCCACTTATTCCATTATTAATGTATTCATGATAATCAAAACAAAGAAGGGCGGAGATAAGGAACAGTGATCAACCTCAAAACTCCTATAAATTGGCAGAATTTGCAAAGCCACAGAAAAGAAGGATCATTTCATCAAATTTACAATTTTGGTAAAAGACTACATACTCTATCCATTTAGTTTCAATTTAATATCAATAGCACTAAAGAAAATGTTATTCAAGTGTTTTACACATAAACACTATATAACAAGTTTGGCCCCGCCCTGGGGTCAGAACCCCTATCCCGAGGATCATGAAATTCAGTTTGGTAGAGGCCTTCCTGCTCTACATCACCATGCATTTAGTTTTTCTTTCACGTGTGTGCTTCTTAAGAAGATTTTTTGAAAAATGGTCAATTTTGGCCAGTTTTTGCCCCGCCCCTAAGGCTTTAAGGTCCTGGAGTCTTTCCGTGTGTATTTTGTCGTTTTTTCAAGGCAAAATGTTGCTCTAAGGAAAAGACGATGTAAAATGGCACAAATCATTCTCCAAAATGTATAGCCTGTCCTCATACATAAACTTGAACCTATGAATTGAATCAGAATACTGTGAATACACAAAATATAAACTCGAATACACCTCCCGTATAAATACACGTATATTCAATATTCTTCAAAAGTATCCTGAATCGAGCTGTATGAATCAAATTACTCGTAACATTGATAACATGATTTAGAAAGAAAGGAAAATAACTTTAGAAACACTGCATTTAAAGAAAAGTTAACATTGTCCAACACGGGTAAGCATGCTATTAGAACAATAAAAATCTGAAACTGTATAAGTAATGTGAGTTGTCGGAAAATGTGCAGTTGCATTAAACAATAACAACTAAATAGATCTCTAGATAAAATCCAACCCAAACTAGTATCCCCTATACTATTATAATATATATAATTTGCTAGTTTAAATGTCCTTGAGTTATATATTAGAAATCTATCCATGACATATATATACAATTAACGAAAGCTTTTTTTTTTTCTTACGTGGATTCTATTGTATTCAAAATGATGCGTCTACATATACGTGCTTGTATGCTTCTCCTAATGAAATGTGCCTCTACAAGAATACATGGACTATTCCTTGTACGAGTTCCATTTCATAAGATATTGAACAGTTCCCCACAAACATATTTACATGGTAACCACCTATAAATCTTTCCGTTATATAAATTTAATTGAATACCTTCCATAGCTAAACATCACATTAATAAAGCTTATCTGCAGTATGTGTCTTCAAGTGTCTCTGTAAGTGTCCTGTGACATTGAACGCCTTCCCACAGATATTCACATGTGTGAGGTTTATCTACAGTATGTTTCCTCATGTGTGTTTGTAAGTTTTGTGTCTGATTGAACAGCTTTCCACAGACATCGCATTTGAAAGGTTTCTCACCAGTATGTATCCTCATGTGTGTCTGTAAGTTCTGTTTCTGATTAAACGCCTTCCCACATACATCACAATTATAAGGTTTCTCACCAGTATGTGTCTTCATGTGTTCATGCAAGTTACCTGAGCGATTGAACACCTTCCCACATACATCACATTTATATGGTTTCTCTCCAGTATGTATCCTCATATGTGTCTGTAAGTGTTGTGTCTGATTGAACACCTTCCCACATACATCACATTGATATGGTTTCTCACCAGTATGTATCCTCATATGTGTCTGTAAGTTTTGAGTCTGATTGAACGCCTTCCCACAGACATTACATGTATAAGGTTTCTCACCAGTATGTGTCCTCATGTGCGTCAGTAAGTGTCCTGTGACACTGAATAACTTCCCACAGACATCACATTCATAAAGTTTCTCACCAGTATGTATCCTCAAGTGTTCCTGTAAGGGTCCTGTCTGATTGAACACCTTCCCACAGATATTACATTGATAAGGTTTCTCACCAGTGTGTGTCCTCATGTGTGTCTGCAAGCTTCCTGTCTGACTGAATGTCTTCCCACAGACATAACATTCATAAGGTTTCTCACCAGTATGTATCCTCATGTGTTTCTGTAAGGGTCCTCTCTCAATGAACGCCTTCCCACAGACATCACATTGATAAGGTTTCTCACCAGTATGTGTCCTCATGTGTCTCTGTAAGTCTCCTGTGACACTGAATGCCTTCACACAGACATCACATTTGTAAGGTTTCTCTTTAGTATGAGTCCTCATATGTCTCTGTAAGGGTCCTGCCTGACTGAATGCCTTCCCACAGACATAGCATTCATAAGGTTTCTCACCAGTATGTATCATAATGTGTTTCCGTAAGGGTCCTGTCTCATTGAACGCCTTCCCACATACATCACATTTGTAAGGTTTCTCATTAGTATGAGTCCTCATGTGTCTCTGTAAGTTTCCTTTCCTACCGAACGCCTTCCCACAGACATCACATTTGTAAGATTTCTCACAAGTATGTGTCCTCATGTGTGTCTGCAAGTGTCCTCTTACTCTGAATGGCTTCCCACAGACATCACATTTATAAGGGTTCTGAACAGTATGTTTCCTCATGTGTTTCTGTAACCCTATTCAATTGAAATATTTGTTTTATCAATACAAATTTTGAAAACGTTTTTAAGGGATTATATTTTTTGGCGGAAGGATTGATTAATAAAAAATTCTAAATCTGCATGATATTACAG
Source organism: Ostrea edulis (assembly GCF_947568905.1). Classification (NCBI taxonomy): domain Eukaryota; kingdom Metazoa; phylum Mollusca; class Bivalvia; order Ostreida; family Ostreidae; genus Ostrea; species Ostrea edulis. Next base: position 23,156,508 of record NC_079173.1, on the reverse strand, counting down.
TTTCATCCAATATCTCTTCTATTGTCATACTCCTATGTATGTATTTCAGCTTTTAATTTATGATACAGGTAGCTGAGACTTTTAACTAGTTCAAATGTTGTAATTTAATAACTTGGTTGATGTATTTTTTCCAAACATAACACCGATTCTTTAAAAGGTCTAGATTAATTTACTCGAAATTTTGTATAAAAATTCAGTACCTTCACCAATAATTGAAAAAAGTTGACCTCTAACCCCCCCCCCCTTCCTGTTTTAATTCCATTTTAAATTTTAAGACAAGACCTTAAAAATTATCTGAGATTTTAGAAATTGACATTACTCCTGATATGTCCTTTTAAACTCTCAAATTTAATAGCATTAATGATTTTGTATACCAAGTGTAAATACATTTGTAGGTCAACATTTCTCATTCCCATTACTAGTATTAAACATTTTTTTATCTGTATTCTTAGAAGACATGATTATTTATCTATTTTACGTGATGATTGATTTGTGTTGCTAATGTTGTGTTGACACCAACAGACAAATCGAATTGAATAAATCTTGAGTCAAGTTTAAATGCAACAGGATGTGTTTATGAAACATAATGCCCCCGATAATGGCCAATTCCAAAGATGTCCAAGGTCACAAGGACAAATGTCTTGGTAAAATTAGAAACATATTGTCACAAGAAATGCTCATGTGCAATGTGAAATCTCTAATATTTACCATTTAGAAGTTATGAACAATGTCAATTTTTTAAATGTAGGTCAAACTCCAAGGTCAACGTCACAGGGTGAATAATTTTGGTCTTGTCACAAGAAATACTCATGTGAAATATCAAAGCTCTAGTACTCACTGTTCAAAAGTTATTAGCAAGGTTAAAGTTTTCAAAAAATAGATCAAACATTAAGATCAAGGTCACAGGGTAAAAAATGTTGGTACTCACGGAAAGGTCTTGTCACAAGGAAGGTATCTGGACAACTCGCCCTCAAGACAACTCGCCCCCTCTCTTAAGATAACTCTCCCCTTCATATCATACATGTTTACAATTATTATATTTGGTCTAAATCCAAGAGGTGTATTAGCAAATAGTAATTAAACATCACAGAAAAAAAAATGTTCACATAAACACGGAACTTTTTATGCAAGACGAAATATTTTAGTGAAAATCCAGTGTTTGGGTTCAAATTCATCATCACTTTTATGTGCATATAAAATATATAATTTCAGCGAAAGCAAGAAATCGTGTGGTATTTAGGGAGAGTATTAGCTTGGTCTACGGCTGACGTAGTATAATTATCTATAATCTGCGTCTGTTGTTAAATCTAATTGTTTGATTTCCCCCAAGCTGTTATCAATTTACTTCAAACGTTAAGGTATTCATCATCAGAGTACTTTGCACTTTGAAATCGCCGCGTAAAAAGAATCAGTAAAGCAAAGCCGTTATAAAATTTCTAACATGGGAATTCTATGATTTTTCAACGGCAATTAGTTGAGAAACCCATTAAAAGATAATTACATGTATCAGAATATTCATTTTTCACATTTACACTTATCTATATATACTGTATAGAAGAAGAAAAAGCCGCACACGCACACACACACCTCCTAACCCTCCAAAAATTGGTCTCAGTATTGGAGACATTTAATCAATTACCTTAAAATCAGTAAATATAACTTTCCTTGCCAAATGAACTATGAAAAATATTTTTTTCTGAAATGCAATAATTAATTCTGTGTATAATTTCTATTAGAATTTACTATTCGTGTTAAAGTATGTAACAAAAAGACGTAATTTTATAGGGTTTTAAGCGTACATTTTTGTACAATTACACACACACACACACAAAATGAAAATAAAATGTGATAAAATATTTATATATAATATTGGGGGCGAGTTGTCTCATGAGAAGGGACAACTTGTCCTCAGAGAGGGCGAGTTGTCCTGAGAAGGGGCGAGTTGTCCAGCATTCACAAGGAATACTCATGTGAAATATCAAAGCTCTAGCACTTACTGTTCAAAATTTATTAGCACGGTTAAAGCTGTATGGTCCGAATTACAGCATTTTTTTCCATCTCGTAAAAACGCTATTAAGGTGGATCGATCCTCATGTGACTTATCAATATTAATGGTTAAAAGTGGAAAAACTATATTAATTTCCACTCAATATAGTTTAATCTAATCAATAACCACAGAAAATGTGTATGTTGCCACCCTTTTAAAGATGTCAGGGATATAAAAACAAAAGTGTACATCAACATAAAAAATTCGTTAAACAGAATGATGAAAATTAATAAAAACTTGCTGAAATAACGAAATTTAAATGTCAACAGTCTAAGAAAACTGATAATTGATAGATATATAAAAATTAATTGTGGATATTAGGGAAATCAATTTCATAGACATGCAATAGAGGAAATTTCAACATTGGAGTTATTGCCCTTTAACAACATTTTTAAAATTATAAATAATTGATTATCTATGGAAAATAAAAACTTTTTCAGTATCAAAAGTTTACAAAATGTTTATTTTATTCAGTGAATAAAATTCCTCTAAAAGATATATTTCAATCATGCGCAAAATTTAATTAAATAAAGATTTTGCAAAAACCTATAACATCACATGAGGATCGATCGACCTTAAATCATCGCACGTATGTAGTTATGAGACTATGACATATCGTACATTATTTCACCTGTTTTAACCAAAATTATTTGATTTTAAATCGATGTTTACAAATAACCGCATCAGTCTGCCATTTCAAGGGACAGTCACGTGACCAGTTCAAACTTTCAGATCATCGGTGGTCTTATCTGTGTAAAACTGTGTATTTTGTTACAACAGTACCGTGTCATAAGTTTACTAGAACTAAAAATATCAAATACCTCTTAGTAATTTGTTATTTTACGCTCTTCCAGCCTTAAAACTAGACAGTTGCATATGAGTTAATACATCATGTTGGGATTCCACTGACGCGCGTGGGTCTATTTATAGACGTCTAACGCTGTATAATTTATGCATTATATGGAACACCTCGGGCCTTTCACCGAAAACACCGTGTTTTGGGTGAAAGGCCCGAGGTTTTCCGGAAGATTTATATATGTACCACACTATATTTACTTTCTAAATAATATCCTCACTGCTTTCTTTTACATGCAGATGTTTTCAAGCATGTAATTAAGGGAAAGTTAATAACTTTATAAAGTATTTAATCTGCCTTAAAGTAATTATGTACAAAAATAACACATGAACATCGGGTCATACAGCTTTAAAGTTTCAGACAGAATGACAGACAGGACAAAAACAATATCCCCCCCCCCCCCGATCTTCCGGTTATAAAAAGGTCAAGTTTAGAACACTAGCTCAATAACAAGCATTTGTGACCCCCCCCCCCCCCCCCGTTTTTCTTTTTAATTTCCTAATTCTCCTTGAGTATAAAAATACACCGCCCCTAAAAAAAAAATCACATACAATGTAATCCTCCAAAACTCAGATGCAAACATCCTTAACTGTGTTTTTATACTTTGTACATAGATCTTAACGAAATGCGATATACTATGTGGAAAATCAATCCCCACTCTGGTACCCGAACCCTGTAGATCATGAATTTTACAATTTATTTAGAGGGTTGAATACTCACTATGATCATGCTGATATTTTGCCTTCTTGGGGTAAAAAAAAAACTTAACATGATTTTTAAAAGAACCAACGAAGCCCCACCCTACGGTCTCAAACTACCTGCATAACTGCAGCCCTCTGAGGAAATATTGGGATAGATTAGAAAGCTCCAGATCCATCCCTTGTAAAAATCTTCGATTTACGGCGCAGGGAAAAATGCGCATGGTTGAGGCCTTATATCGCTATATTCTTGCACCGCGGTGTCATAAATTTACTATTAAAAAAACCTAACATATTTCCCTACTATACTTGTGTCCACACATACCTTCAAATATCTATCTATCCATCCATCCATCCATCTATCTATCACTCTCTTTATAATTTTTTTCTGACTTAGGTACAATAAGCCATTTTAATAGTGAAGTGTAGAAAACAGAGTGGCGGGGATGGGTACCAAACTATGAAAGCCGTGAATCTAGTTCAATAATCAAACCTATTTTAATAACTATGTTACCGAACTGATTTCATCCAAAATATTTCACTGAAAATGTGTGGGGATATTAGTTGACTCAGATATTTAGAAATGAACCGTGCTTGCTTTGACAATATTACACAAGTGGGTTTTCCAAAATGAAACTTAAACAAGAGGCCCAAGCACCACATCACTCACTGAGTTACCTTGGCCCATATTTAAATATGTTCCCTATATATTTGCATGTAAAACTTTGATCCCCTATTGTGGCCCTATCCTACTTCCGGGGGCCATAATTTTAACAAACTCGAATCTGCACTATGTCAGGAAGCATTCATGTAAATGTAAAATTATTTGGCCCAATGGTTCTTGAGAAAAAGATTTTAAAATATTTTTTCCTACATGTATGAATGTAAAAACTTGATTCCCTATTGTGGCCCCACCCTCATTATTTGAACAAACTTGGATCTGCACTATATCAGGAGGTTCCCATGTAAATTTGAATTTTTCTGGCCCAGTGGTTCTTCAGAAGATTTTTAAATGACCCCACCCTAATTTTGCATGTTTGTAATTATCTCCCATTTGAAAAGTGCATAGCCCTTCATTTGAACAAACTTGAATTCCCTTCATCCACAGATGCTTTGTGCCACGTTTGCTTGAAATTGGCCCTGTGGTTCTGGAGAAGAAGAGGAAAATGTGAAAAATTTATGCCGCAGACAATCTTGATCTGACAGAAAAGTTCACTTTAGCTAAAAATGCATTTGTTGACATGATAAAGACCAAATTGTGACTACAGAAAGAAGCCAACATTAACATTCTGAACAAGGTCTGTGCATAACACCCTCCGCCCATTATACGGTATGACTGTCATTGGCCATTAGTATCAAACCCTTTAAGTCAACAGGGTGTCACAGAATTATAAACACCTCCTTAACCCCTCCCCCTCCGTCTGCATTACATTCTGAAGACCTTGCATGCATGTTTTGCATTGAATTACCTCTAGAAGACCTGGGAGGGGTGCATTCTTCATCGTTGTCTGATTCCAACTTCTTTGCTTTCCGTTTTATTCTCGATCTAGGGCATCTCAACAACTCAGTCATCACTGCCGGTAATCCTGTAATATCATATGATATAATATCTATCTATAATAGAAACTGCGAAGGGACATATAAAACAATAATACACCCGTAATTATAATAAAAAGAGAATTAACAGACCCATCGGACACATCGCTCACCTTAGTCACCTTGGTCAATATTAAAGATTTTCCTTATATTTCTCTATATATTCGCATGTTAATCTTTGATTCCCTATTGTGGCCCCACCCTACCCCCATCAGCCATGATTTAAACAAACTTGAATCTACACCATGTCAAAAAGCTGCCATGTAAATTTAAAATTGTCTTGCCCAGTGGTTCTCGAGAAAATGATTTTTCAAGATTTTTTCCAATATGTTTGAATGTAAAAGTTTGATCCCTATTGTAGTCCACCCTCATTATTTGAACAAACTTCGATCTGCACTATTTTAGGCATCTTTGCTAGCCAAGGGGAGCGGAGTGGACCGAAAACCCTTGGCTAAAAAAGATGTATGTTAGGAAGTTTCTACGTAAATTTGATTTTTTTCTGGCCCAGTGGTTCTTTAGAAGATTTTTAAATGACCCCACCCTAATTTTGCATTTTTGTGATTATCTCCCCTTTGAAAAGGGCATGGTACTTCATTTGAACAAACTTACAAACTTGGACCCCTTTCTATTCACCCAAGGATGATTTGTACCAATTTTGATTGAAATTGGCCAGTTGGTTTAAGAGAAAATTTATGTGAAAAGTTTAAGACGACGACAACGACAGTCAACGGAAAGTTTTGATCAGAAAAGCTCGCTAGAGCCTCAAGAAAATGGTGAGAAACAATTCAAATTTCAAACAGGAGGTCCATGGGCAACATCATTCACCCGAGTCACCCTGTCATTGGGCTGTTGTGACTTTTTAAAAATATTTTTATATAAATCTTTATTCCCATGCAAAATTTTGACTCCATATTGTTGATCTAACCTAGCCCCAAAGGATAGTAAAACAATTGAAAATGAATTCAGATGACAGATTCCTTTAATTGAAAACAAATATGACTAACATGATTTTTCTGATCTGTATAAAACCAAAATCACAAGGTCATAGATTATGGCATGATATGAAATACCTTGCCATAAGAAATTAATCTCTATATATAAAATATGAAGGCTCTTAACTTAAATAGTTCAAGAGTTACTGAACAGATGACAATTTTATTAAAAGTAGGTCAAACTTCCAAGCAAAGGTCACCAGACCAAACACCAATGTATAACGAGAGGCCTATGGGCCACATCGCTAACCTGAGTCACCTTGGCTCTAGCTGCAATAATGTAGTCCTAAACCGATTGGGGGGGGGGGGGGGGGGGGGGGGTTACAACTCCTTAGGATCTCCAAAATGGTGGAAATGCGGGAGTGATTCACCCCAGCAACATTTTCGATCATTTTAAACATTTGCTGACTTTCTTTACGCAAATAAAATGATATTCTATGCTTCCTAGTCAATATATAAATTTACAATCTGCAACATTTGATTTGTGAGGCTCTATTCTACCGTTTTAACAATTTTGGTATGTTCCAATTTCTCGATTCATATATGTGCGCCATGTTTGATGTACTCAAGTTTCAACTTCCGATTGTCAAGTTATTTGCATATATGCCATATAAGGTAGTATTTACATCAATGGACAAGTATGGAGCACCAAATTAACATCAACTAAAATCTAACTTCAATTATTTGAAGATATCATCAATTCATTTGATGCGTGCAACGATATCTTCAATTCTGAATTATTGCGCGCATTAATTGAATTGATGACATCATTAATTCTTCAGCTGAATTGGTGCGCGTTTTAATTGAATTAATAATCTCTTCAAATGAATTAATGATATCAACAATTGAATTGATGCACGCTACAATTCAATTGAAGAGAGCAATAATTGATATAATGCGTGCATTAAATCAATTGATGAGAGCAATAATTGAATTGATGCGCGCATTAATTCATTTGATGAGAGCAACAATTGATTTAATGCGCGCATTAATTCAATTATTGCTCTCTTCAATTGAATTAATGATATATTTAATTCATTTGAAGAGAGCAATAATTCTTTTAGAGAGAGCAATTATATGATTAAAGATATCTTCAATTCAACATATCCACAATTCAATTAATGATCTCTTTAATTGAATCGTTGCTCTCTTTAAAAGAATTGATGCACGCATTAATTCCTTATACAAAAGCATTGTAAATAATCAAAGATATCTTCAATTGAAATAAAGAGATCAACAAATTATTTATACCGAGCTCTAAATTAATTATTGCGAGCAACATTTCTACAAAATTGATGCTCTCATCAATTGAATTAAGAGAGCAATAATTGAATTAATGCGCGCATCAAATCTATTATTGCTCTCATTAATTGAATTGATGAGAGCAATAATTGACTAGAAACGCGCATTAATTCATTTGATGAGAGCAATAATTGATTTAAAGCGCGCATTAATTCAGTTAAATAGAGCAATAATTGAATTAATGAATCTTCAAATAATTGAAGATATCTTCAATTATTGGAGTTTATGTTAATTTGGCGCTCCATAGACAAGTACGGAGGAGAAAGCTATCTCGTCGGTATTAAAAATAGTTTAGATTTAATTTCAAGTTAAAAAACGAACAGCAGAGTGTAATTTTTTTTCTGCAACCATATGGTTTTCCTTTCTTTGTCGGAGCGACTCAAGTAACTACTATATTTTCAGGCAGATTATCAATGTTAAGGTTTTTCAGTAGATCTCAAGGTAACAAGCACGGCGGAGTAGACGAAGAATTTTGCATGATGTACATGATGTTTGATAAATGAAAAACACCTTTATTAGACATGCCCAAGCATAAAGTTGGTACTCCTTTTGGTGTAAACAACATTTGGGACAAATACACGGAACTTATTATTGATTATTCATAAAATCATTTTGCATTATTACAGAGATCCCAAGGAATTGTAGCCCTATCCCGAAAACATCAGAAAAAAATGGGATAGAGCTACATTGTAGCAGCTTTTTTTCTAGATATTTGTATGTAAAACTTTGATCACCTATTGTGATCGTATCACTACCCCCGAGGACCATGATTTTAGCAAACTTGAATCTGCACTATGTCAGGAAGTTTTCATGTAAATCTCAACTTTTCTGGTCCAGTGGTTCTTGAAAATAAGATTTTCTCTATATATTTGTATATAAATCTTCGATCCCCTATTGTGGCCCCATCCTACCCCCAGAGGTCATGAATTTAACAAACTTGAATCTGCACTACTTCGGGAAGCTTTCATGTAAATTTCAGCTCCTCTGACCCAGTGGTTCTTGAGAAGGTTTTTAAATAACCCCACCCTATTTTGAGCAGCGAAACATCGGGTTTTTTTTTTTTTAAAGTATGAGAGGGGAATGTCAGAGTTCCCTTCACACTTGCATTAAAATTCTTGACAAGCAAGAGAAAAATGGATATGTGGTAGTTCAGGTGCGTACCCAGAAAGAAAATGAAGTGTACGCAAAGTATGGTGAGGCCCCTAGTGGGTCCTAAGCGAAGCCTGATGGGGTTCCAGGGGGGGGGGGGGGGGGATTCCTCCGGAAGCTCATAGGCTTTACCAATGAAATCACCTAGTTTTGTGCATAGAAACTTAAGAGTTTCTTGTCAAATTCCAAAACAAATAAAATTCACAAAATTATGTTAAGTGTTTTATGCCTATTGTGTGTACTTGTACTGACCTTACATTCGTTCTAGGAACACCCCCCCCCCCCCCCCCCCCCCCCCCAAGGAAAGACTTTAAATGTGATTGAATGGACATCATGATACTATTTGAATTATAAACCGGGACTATATAATGCAGTCATTTTGATCACATATATTTTAACGGCAAGTCTCTCTCGATCGATCGATCGATGTGTACGCAGTTGCGTATATGCAGCTACGCACCTGGGTACTTTTGCCCAAATCTTAAAATTCTAAATCGTAGGAGGTTTACTACACACGTATTCCTCATCACTTCAAACATCAGCTACCTTTCACTACTACTTTAAAGATGGGGATGGGGTGTGTGTGTCATTCAATAGAATTTGCATGTAGAAAATATGAGATCTGAATATTTTAAGATAACAGAAGTACATTGTAAAAAGGAGACAGTCTAGGCCCCATGTCCACCCAACCTCCCGTTTTTACGTGCCTGATTAACATTTACAGAAAAGGATTTCTTCAGGAGAATACATCCACCATTTTAGATGTTTCCTTCTTTGTAGATGTAATTATTAATTATCCACCACATACAGCAAATTTCATATTGAATTCCTACAAAATCAGACAGCACAATGGGAAAATGTATAGTCCTATGTTAGCAAATATAGACATTGTTACAATGTACACATAATATATACACAATGGAGAAATATATAGCCCTATATTTATGTTAGCAAATATAGGTATTGTTTACAATACACATAATATATACACAATGGGGAAATGTATAGTCCTATTTCTATGTTAGCAAATATAGACATTGTTACAATACACATAATATACACACAATGGAGAAATGTATAGCCCTATAGCTCTGTTAGCAAATATAGGCATCGTTACAATACACATAATATATTGATTCAAAGTGACAGGTAGCCGTGTGTCAATTCATTCATGTAATTTGTGAAATGTTGTGAATTTTTGTAAAACACATCACTAAAATAGAATATGATTTGTATTTGTTAAAAACAAGCGTCTCCCCAGCTCACCAAATTCAAATTGCTCCAAATTTCACCCTCCTCCCCTTACATACACTGCATGGTATGGAGCATCTTCGCTAAGCCAAGGGTTTTCGGTCCACTCCTCTCCTTAAGGGGAGCGGTGTGGACCCAAAATCATTGTCTAACAAAGATGGGTATGGAGGCGAAAGCATAAACATCCGAACATTGGCATTATGAACTGCACTTTGTGCAATGAAGAAAAAGATGCACAATATATTCAACATTGATGTGATTGATTGATTGCATCTTGTTTAACGTCTCTCTCGTAATTTGTTTCACTCATATGGAGACGCCACCAAGACCGGTGAAGGGCTTCAAATTTAGGCCTTTGCTTGGCGCTTACGGCCATTGAGCAGTGAGGGTTCTTTAGCGTGCCACACCTACTGTCACATCGATGTAATTGATTGATTGATTGTATATTGTTCAACGTCCCTCTCGAGAATATTTCACTCAAATGGAGACGTCACCACTGCCAGTGAAGGGCTGCAAAAGGGATCTTTATCGTGTTACACCTGCTGTGACACGGGACCTCGGTTTTTGCGGTCTCATCCGAAGGACCGCCCCATTTATTCGCCTCTTACGACAAGCAAGGGGTTACTAAGGATCTATTCTAACCCGGATCCTCACGGGACCACATCGATGTGACCAATGGCGTTGTTTGTATACGATACAAAATTAATGACTTATGCTGAAGTGCCATTAGGAAAGTGAACATACCCTTGTACATGAAAAAAGCTATAAAACAGCTCTCTTTGATCAACTGTAAATTGTAGAAACATATTAGATCCCGAGTTCAAAGTTTATGAAGCATTGTACAAAATTTTAACGCTATATAAGCCATATAGGATAAGTGTTCACAATTTATTTCACACCCTCCATTCCTTTTAGATCCACTATTTGTCACAGGGGCTAAGTCTGTTTTGGGACCCAAAACGGGCTTAGACCCTGTGCTATAACTTTAAAGATTAACAATAGGATCTTCCTGTGCCGACAATATGCACAGCTACAAATGACACTGAAGTATTGTACAAAGTTTCAAGTCTATCGGGTAAGCCATGTACCAGGTAGTAAAAGAAGTGTTCACAAGCCATTGTACATCATCCGACCCTATTTAATCCACAACAACATTTAGGAAAATGATTGAATCCTCCTGTCCTAACAATATGCACATCTAGAAATGACGATGAAGCAATGCACAAAGTTTCAAGTCTATCGAATAAGTAATGTAGGAGAAGTGTTCACAAGGTATTTTTTACATCCTCCGGTCCCTCTTAGATCCACGAAAACTTTTAAGAAAGAAAAATCCGACAAGACAAAATACCTAGCGATCAGACGACAAAATTGGTAGCTGAATTGCGAGTTCACTTTGTCGTCTTTCCGAGTGTATTTTGTCGTCTTTTCAAGGCAAAAAGTTGCCCTTAGGAAAAGATGATGTACAAGAGGTCCATGGGCCACATCGCTCACCTGAGTCACCTTGGCTCATATGTGGACTATGTCAGGAAGTTTTTATGTGAATGTAAACTTTTCTAGCCCAGTGATTTTTCAGAAGATTTTCCCTATATATTTGTATTTAAAACTTTGATCCCCTATTGTGGACCCATTCTATCCTTAGGGGCCACGATTTGAACAAACTTCAATCTGCACTATGTTAGGAAGCTTTCATGCAAATTTCCACTTTTCTGGCCCAGTTGTTTTTGAGAAGATTTTAAAAGATTTTCCCTACATATTTGTATGCAAAACCTTGATTCCCTCTTGTGGTTCCATCCTACCTCCGGAGGGCATGATTTTAACAAACTTAAATCTGCACCATGTCAGTAAGCTTTCATGTAAAGCTCAGCTTTTCTGGCTCAGTGGTTCTTGAGAAAAGGGTTTTAAAAGATTGTCCCTATATATTTGTATGCAAAATTTTGATCCCCTATTGTGGCCCCATCCAACCCCCGGGGCCATGAATTTTACAAACTAGAATCTGCACTATGTCAGGAAGCTTTCATGTAAATTTAAGCTTTTCTGGCCGAGTGGCTCTTATATGTAAAACTTTGATCCCCTATTTTGGCCCCATCCCACCCCCGGGGACCATGATTTTAATAAACCTGAATTTTCACTATGTCAGGAAGCTTACATGTAAATATCAGCTTTTCTAGCCCAGTGGTTTTTGAGAAGATTTTTAATTGACCCCACCCTCTTTTGGTATTTTAGTGATTATCTCCCCTTTGAAAGAGACATGGCCCTTTATTTGAACAAACTTGAAAGCCCTTCACCCAAGAATGCTTTTAGTCAAGTTTGGTTGAAATTGGCACAGTGGTTTTGGAGAAGTCGAAAATGAAAAATGTTTACAGATAGATAGATAAACGATGGGTAACAGGCGATCAGAAAAGCTCACTTGAGTTCTCAGCTCAGGTGAGCTAAAAATGGCACAAATCATTCTCCATGATTTATAGCCCTATACGTAAACTTGAACCTATGAATTGGATCAGAGTACTGTTAATACATAAAATATAAACTCGAATACACCTCCCATATAAATACATGAATATTCAATATTCTCTGAATCGAGTGGTATAAATCAAATTACTCTTCACATTGATAACAAGATTTAAGAAGAAAGGAAAATCACTTTAGAAACACTGCATTTAAAAAAAAGTTAACATTGTCCAACACAGAAAAGCATGCTATTAAAACAATAAAAATCTAAAACCGTATAAGCAATGCGAGTTGTCGGAAAATGTGCAGTTGCATTAAACAATAATAACAAGAGGTACTGTCAGCAATGCTCACTAAGAATACCCCCAGCTTACCCCAATCTCCCAAAGGGTGTTGTTAATAGGTATAAATTACCTCTTTCCCGAGTGTAAAAATATGGTATATGCCTTTGTAGAAGAAAATGGATGATATAATCCGAACACAAATTCATGGTATAAACCTCTAATTTTGACCTTGAGATCAAAGGTCAAGATCATAAAGAGGTCATGAGTGTACATGACACATAGCTTCATGGTGATACACCCATGTCTTATGGTATGACTATGTCAAAACCCTATACTCAATTTTGACCTTGAGGTCAAAGTTCAAGGTCATATAGAGGTCATGACCCGACACATCGTCTCATGGTGATACACTCATGTGTCAAATATGGTATGGCTATGTCAAAGAGCAAAGAAGTCATGGCCCGGACACGAATCCACTGTAAAAACCTTTAATTTTGACCTCGAGGTCATATGGATGTCATCAACGTACATGACACATCGTCTCATGGTGATACACTCATGTGTCAAATATGGTATGCCTATGTCAAAGAACAAAGAAGTTATGGCCCGAACATGAATGTAAAAAACCTTTAATTTTGACCTTGAGGTCAAGGGTCAAAGTCATATAGAGGACATGAAGGTATTCGACACATCGTCTCATGGTGATCTACCTGTGTGCCATATATGGTATGCCTAAGTCAAAGAACAAAGAAGTTATGGCCCGGACACGAATCTGCACTGACAGACAGACGGGCATACAGACAGAGTGATTCCTATATAACCCCCCCCCCCCCCTGAACTTCGTTCGGGGGTTAGAACTAAATAGATCTATAGATAAAATCCAACACAAACCAGTATACCCTATACTATTATAATATATATACAATTTGCTAGTTTAAATGTCCAGAGTTATATATTAGAAATGTATCCATGACATATATTCATGTCACGCAAGCTTTTTTTCTTACGTGGATTCTATTGCATTCAAAATGATGCGTCTACATATACATGCTTGTATGTTTCTCCCAATGAAATGTGCCTCTACAAGAATACATGGACTATTCATTGTACGAGTTCCATTTCATAAGATATTGAACAGTTTCCCACAAACAGCATATTTACATGGTAACCACCTATAAACGTTTCTGTTATCCCATAATCCTTTCTGTTAAATACCTTCCATAGCTAGACATCACATTTATAAAGTTTATCTGCAGGGTCTGTCCTCCAGTGTCTCCTGTTACACTGAACGCCTTCCCACAGACATCACATTTGTAAGGTTTCTCTGCAGTATGTGTCCTCATGTGTTTCTGGTAAATGTTGTATCTGATTGAACGCCTTCCCACAGACATATAATTTGTCAGGTTTCTCACCTGTATGTGTCCTCATGTGTCTCTGTAAGTCTCCTGTGCGATTGAACGCCTTCCCACATACATCACATGTATAAGGTTTCTCACCGGTATGTGTCCTCATGTGTCTCGGTAAGTCTCCTGTCTGATTGAATGCCTTCCCGCAGACACCACATTTATAAGGTTTCTCACCAGTATGCATCATCTTGTGTGTCTGTAAGTGTTGTGTTTTATTGAATGCCTTCTCACAGACATAACATTTATAAGGTTTCTCACCAGTATGTATCCTCGTGTGTCTCTGTAAGTTTCCTGTCTGATTGAAGACCTTCCCACAGACATCACATTTAAAAGGTTTCTCACCAGTATGTGTCCTCATATGTTCATGTAAGTTTCCAGCGCGATTGAACACCTTCCCACAGACATCACATTTATAAGGTTTCTCACCAGTATGTATCCTCATGTGTGTCTGTAAGTTTTGTGTCTGATTGAATGCCTTCCCACAAACATTGCATTTGAAAGGTTTCTCACCAGTGTGTGTCCTCATGTGTGTCCGTAAGTGTTGTGTCTGATTGAACACCTTCCCACAGACATCGCATTTGAATGGTTTCTCACCAGTGTGTGTCCTCATGTGTGTCTCTAAGTTTTGTGTCCAATTGAACACCTTCCCACATACATTGCATTTGTAAGGTTTCTCACCAGTGTGTGTCCTCATGTGTGTCTGTAAGTTTTGTGTCTGATTGAATGCCTTCCCACAGACATCGCATGTGTATGGTTTCTCAC
>NC_079173.1:23131717-23136717 GCF_947568905.1 Ostrea edulis | reverse complement strand
TGATGATGAGGATCAGTTTCGTTATTGTATACACTCTACTTTGGCAAAAACTAATGGGTTTGTGAAATTAAATCTTCGACCAGATGCAGTTCAAACTATTTTCGACTACAGACCAACTGCAAGCACGGCGAAGACGAGAAAATCCTGCAAAACGTCAACTTGACTGTATAGCCTAATGACGGTAGTACAGATTTTTTATAATTTAGTATTTAAACACGATCTGATTTGTTTAGAAATGAAATTTGACTATGAAATAGTCATATGAAGCTCTTCTGATCAAAATCTTTTTCTCTGAATATATAAGTAAATAAATTGAAGATGAATAGGTCTAACTTTATATGTTGAAAGTTGCATTATCAGACCGAACCCCCCCCCCCCCCTTTTCTGTTTGAAAAAGAATATTCAAAGCAAATGGTGGAGCGAGATTGAAATTACAAGTTTTCATATCAGGTGAAATAAACCAATTTTTATGGTCATGCAAGAGTTGGGAGATGATTTTTTGTTCTTCAAATGAAGCACTAATTTGCACGTTGGTTTCCTTAATGGGTCAAAATTTAAAACAAAAAAAAATAACGTTAAAGGCCGAGAATTTTGAACAACCGGTCGGTTTTCCTCAGGTAAGTTAAGTGCGGGGTGGTACTAATTTTAGGCAGGTGTGAAGCCTCTGAAAGCCCGAGGGAAACCCTGCTAGCTTGTATATACCGTCCCAAATTCACGGGGTGTATCTGTGTTACCTGCATTACCTGTACATATTTGTATGATTGAAAAAATCATGGTAGTCATTTTTCTTGTGCAGGTTAATCGAAACGTTGATAATTAAATCTAATGAATCAACATGTAAAAATTAAAGCTCGATAAATTTATTTTGTATAAATGAGAACGTTAGCCATTGATAAATTAGGCAGATTATTCTTTTTTCTAAGTTTTCTTGTATCCATTTGACTGCCTTCGTCGGATACCCAGTATCCGACGATGTATGACTGCCAAACATACATGCAGTTTCCGACGGGAATTCCTGCGTACTGTGCAGATTTTCTGGCTTACAAACCGATCATCGTCCCACACCCCATGATAACTCAACATATTCCAAAACTGTTTAGATTAGAAAGTTTTATTCTGTTTGAATTAGTTTTTCTGGACCGCACACCAGAATTCTTTGGCTACCTAAAGTTGTCTGTGTGACTCGTCCAAAACGCATGGCCAACAAAAACAGTCAGGACATTCGGATTTTTCGACAGTTCCTTCAATAACTGGTCCAGACGAAGAATTCGTTCTTCTTCTAGCTGGCTTCCAGTCCCAACCATTATACGCAAGAAAGAGCCCTTATAGCGGCTAATGTGGTGGTAAATTATTCTTCATATAGGCCCTAATGTCGCAAAATTTATTGTAAAAGAGTGTTAAAGCCATTTATATTTATTATTATATTCACCTGTTAAACTAAAATAGCTCGCGATACTTGTAAAAATCCTATAAGAATAAATTCAAAATACGGCGCTCACGATGTGTGCAAAGGAAATTCCGATCTGTCTATAAAATATATCCAAGTTAGGGTGGGACTTTGGCACATAAAATCAAGGGGGATGAGGGGGTGCCCACCTTTTTTGTCAGTCAACCTTCAATTTGACACCCCCCTCCCCCCCCCCTTGAAAAAAAAAAAACGATGCTGCGTCACCATGTCTGCAAGGGGTTAGAAATAGGGCAAGTAATAACTATCTATATTTCTCTTATTGTCATCAGAGAATGTACTCTGAAATATCATACATTTATCATTAACCAGTCAGTATTATTTCAACCGATTTGGAATAAATAGGACCTCAAGTGATTGATCTTGTTCGTCCTCCGATAAAAAATCGTCGATGTGGCTGGCATTTGCATTAATTATGAATTCAAAGCGATATCCTTGCATAACAAACTATGGTTCCCCATTCAAAAAATCCTCCAGTTGCGAATAAATCGTCTATGGATGTGCTTTTGTTTTGATTCGCAAATCTGAGTGTGGTCTCTTATGACGTCACAAATTCAGGAAATCAGGAACGATAATCGGGTAACGATTTTCTATTCCGACTACCTTTGCACTTCAATTTCTTCGAGTTAATATTGTTATTAATCTTAAAAAAGCATTTTTATGAGGAGTCTATGAAACAGAGTTGATAATTATGGAGAGAAAAGGTATTGTTAAAAACCGTCTCCTATGACCTTTAAACAAACTTGAATCTACACTATGTCAGAAAGCTGCCATGTGAATTTGAATTTGTCTTGTCCAGTGGTTCTTGAGAAAATGATTTTTCAAGATTTTTTCCTATATGTTTGAATGTAAAGCTTTGATTCCCTATTGTGGTCCCACCCTCATTATTTGAACAAACTTGGATCTGCACTATGTCAGGAAGCTTCCATGTAAATTTGAACTTCTCTGGCCCAGTGGTTCTTGTGAAGATTTTTAAATGATCCCACGATAATTTTGCATTTTTGTGAATATGATTTATCTCCCCTTTGAAAAGGGCATGACCTTTTATTTGAACAAACTTGGACCCCTTTCACCCAAGGATGATTTGTACCAATTTTGATTGCAATTGGGCAGCTGGTTAATTACACTAATGCGAAGGGGAAATGTGAAAAAAGGTTGTAGTTTTTCTCGAAATTCCTGACTCAACCAAGTCATTTGAAAAGAAAAGACTACGTAAACTAAGGATCCATCATTTGCGTAATGACAAGTTGAGGTTCAAGACATTTGTATGAAGAACGTTTACCGTCTGCCTTGTCTGCGACTCGACTGAACGTCTTCTTTTCTCAATTTCTTCTTGCGAAAGAACAGGCTCAAATCTATACGGCTCCCTGTTCGTGACTTGTCATGTTTACAGTGCTACTGATGAAATAAACCGGAATAGACGCTGTGACGTCATAAATTAAACTTCAATGGCCACTCTCTTAGCGGCGGGTAATTCAAAATACATGATAGATTAATATTGATTTAATTGCTAAGCAAGGATTTTTGTTGTTAAAGACTGTCAATTACGATATCAGCAAGTAATACTTTATCCATAAAAAGTATGTGGTTAGGGTTGCCTTTCCCTTTAAGAGAAGATATTATGTGAACATTATAAGACGACAACAACGACAGGCAACGGAAAGTTTTGATCAGAAAAGCTCGCTTGAGCCTTAAGAAAATGGTGGGAAACAATTCAAATTTTAAACATGAGGTCCATGGGCCACATCGTTCACCTGAGTCACCCTGTCATTGGGCTGTTGTGACTATTTAAAAGTATTTTTTTAATATATCAATCTTTATTTCCATGCAAAATTTTGACCCCATATTGTTGACCTTTAGAACCTAGTATAGTACAGGATCATAAGATAATTGAAAATGAATTCAAATGACAGATTCCTTTAATTGAAAACAAATATGACTAACATGATTTTTCTATTCTGTATAAAACCAAAATCACAAGGTCATAGATTATGATATGATATGAAATACCTTGCCAGTTGCCATAAGAAATTAATTTATATGCATGTATACACAAAATATGAAGGCTCTTAACTTTAATAGTTCACGAGACATTCAACAGGTCACATCTTTATTAAAAGTAAGTCAAACTTCCAAACCAAGGTCACAAGACCAAACACCAATGTATAATGAGAGGCCCATGGGACACATCGCTCACCTGAGTCACTTTGGCTGTAGCTGCAATAATGTAGTGACTTGTAGTCCTCTTCGATTTTTTTTTTTGGAAGGAAAGGGCTACAACTCCTTAGGATCTCCGAAATGGTGGAAATGCGGGAGTGATTTACCCCTGCAACACTTCCGATCATTCTAAACATTTTACGCAAATAAAATGATATTCTATGTTTCTTTACTTAGTCAATATATAAATTTACAACCTGCAACTTTTGATTTGTGAGGCTTTATTCTATCGTTTTCAACAATCTCTCGATTCATATTTGTGCGCCATGTTTGATGTACTGAAGTTTCAACTTCCGATTGTCAAGGTATTTGCATATATGTCATATAAGGTAGTATTTACATCAATGGACAAGTACGGAGGAGAAAGCTATTTCGTCGGTATTAAAATGGTTTAGATTTAATATCAAGTTAACAAACTAACAGCAGAGTGTAAATTCTATCTGCAACCATATGATTTTCCTTTCTTTGTCGGAGTGGCTCAAGTAACTACATTTTCACGCAGATTGTCAATGTTTAGGTTTTTCAGTAGATCCACCTACGAGATCTCACGATAACAAGCATGGCGGAACAGACGAAGAGACATATTCCACCAAATTAGCATAAAATGTCCGTCAAATTTTTCCCCTCCGTATTTAAAAATATGCTTAAAAAGTAAAGAATGTTTTTAATCACAAACTTGAATGGACTAGAGTTAATTATAAAATCAAAAATATTTTGCCACACATAAATTGTTAAAATTATTTTGGTATGTGAATGTTCAAAATATGAGAAAAATTGACAGAATTAACTCCCGTGAGAAGTGGTACCCAACTTCTCGGGTACTTTATTTCAACTTATATAAGAAAACAAGGGGCGAAAAAGATGTAACAAAATGTATGTACTTTTACTTACTTTTTATTTTAAAAATTGCAAACTATTTATGAAAACAAATTATACAACAGTAAATTCAAAGTAAGCAGTTTTTGTAACTTTCGTTCTGTCAAACATATTGACGTTAGCACTAATGTACATATGTACATAGAGATGTACTGCAAACCAATTTGCTTTGATTATTTTTCTGGAATTAAGCATTAAAGGTCATAATCTATTTGTGGAACAGATTTCATCTTCTTTAAACAAAATATTCAACTTAAGAAATTACATTGATATTTGGTCTAACATCATTCTGTCAAACTCTACTCGGCACAATGTGACATTAGCACACTTCTTTACCAAACCATTGTAAGAGTTGTGGTTCTTTGTTATTATTACAACTCTCCCTGCAAGGGGCGTTGTAATGGGATTTTCCAATTGAATGGCAGGTTGAGTGAATGAGGTA